>NC_053400.1:13582045-13882045 GCF_016859285.1 Xiphias gladius
TTGGCATATGCTCAAAATCATTGTATCGTTCCTGTCCATATTGAATACATCATTCAAATTCTCACAGTGCAGGTTGGAAAAAAGTACGTGAGCCCCTTGACTAATGACATCGACAGAAGCTAATTGGAGTCAGGAGTTAACAAACCTGGTGTTTAGTCAATGAAACCAGATTCGAGGTGTTGTTTAGAGCTACTTTGACTTACAAGAAACACTCTAACATTTTGAGTTTGCAGTTCATGAGAAGCATCTGCTGATGTGAATCATGCCTTGGATAAGAGAGATATCAGAAGACATACAATCAGGAATTGCTGTTACAAAATTATCTCAAAGAGTTTCGATATTCATCATTCCACAGTTGGACAAACTGTGTATGAACGGAGATGATTTAGTTCTGTGGCTACTCTCCCTAGAAGTGGGTGCTCAGCTAAGAAGACACAGCGCAAGCGCTCAGTGAGGTAAAAAGAAGCCAAGAGTAACAGCTAAAGGCTTAAAGGAATCACTGGAACTGGTTAACATCTCTGTTCATGAATCTACCATATGCAAATCATGCTGCCCGGTTGCATGGAGGATGGTGTCCGTTGCAGGACATCATGGAGTAAGCCACTGCCCACAAAAAAATATATATATATATCACTGCACACCTGAGATTTGCCAAAGAACAATGAAACTAAGGTGGAATTGTTTGGGAATACATGCAACATAAATACAAAGAGGGCACTGTTTAACAGCATGAAAAACATCATCTATCGGGGGAAATACACTGGAGGGAGCATCATGATTGGGAGCTGACTTGCTGCCTCTGGGCCTGCACAGCTCACCATCATCGAGGGGAAAATTAATTCCCCGGTTTATCACGGTGTCTTACGGGATAGTGTCAGGGTGGCTGTCCACCAGCTGAAGCTCAGTCGAAGTTGGGTGATGCATCAGGACAAAGACCCTAAACATCAAAGTAAATCTACTACCGAATGACTTCAATTAAAGAAAATCCCCCTTCTGGAGTCAGAGCCCAGACCTTAACCCAATAGAGGCTGCTGTAGAACGATCCCCAGAGAGCTGATCACAGCAGTCATCCTAAGAATATGACTGATGTGAAGCAGCTCAAGGATGGTCCAAAATTCCTGCAGCTTCTGGAAAAGCCTATTTGAGGTTATTGCTGCCAGAGAAGGTTCGACCAGTTATTAAATCCAAGGGTTTACTTACTTTTTCGACTAGCACTGTGAATGTGTTAATAGTTGTATTCAATAAATACAGAAAATATTACAATTTTTTGTGTGTTATTAGCTTAAGCACACTGTGTTTGTCTGTACTTGTGACTTATATGAAGATCAGAGCACATTTTATGCACCAATTAATGCAGAAAACCATTTCATTCTAAAGGGTTCACGTACTTTTTCTTGTCACTGTAGATAACGAAAAGACAACGATTCTTAGTATCAAGTGATTCTACACTAATGAAAACATAATTATAAATATTATATTCATATTCATTATCTTTCTGTATATTCCACCAGGTGCAATGTCTCAAACTCGCAGGTAAAAGGCAAAACACGTTTTGAAAGTGGTCATGAGATTGCTGCATTAGCATGAGAGATTAGCATGTTTAAATAACAGGGACTCGCCATTTAAAAAGACACATCACACATATTATTGTTGGCCTTCCTGTAAGTTGCTAAAATGACTCATCACAGAGTAGAAAATCATCTCAGTAGCTGGCTACAGTGTAAATCACCCTGTCAAAACAAGCCTTTGATCGTGTGGTCTCTCCTTTGTATGTTTTCTCAGAGATTTCCTGCTGGAGTTTGTGTTAGAGAAGGCATGAAGCAGAATGGTGATTTTGTGACTTTTAATTAAGGCCGTTGGTTATGTCTTTGGCTTGATTATAACAGTGTGGCACAGCTCCGTTTGCAATGGAAGAAAGAAGCAGCTCCCTCACATTGCTTCTCATTAGAGACACTCCCGGGGCCTCATCAAAGATCTCCCTCCCTCCCTCCTTTCTGCCACTTCCCTCCCTCCCTTCTTCCATAATGCGCCGTTTTCCCAGTACACTGCTCCCTACAGCTCCAGGACATGCTTAACAAACACACCAGCAAAACACTCCTCCTGATGCTAACTTTTCACTGTTTTGCTTCACCACAGAGACTTAATCTCAGAAACTCTCTTCCACTGCAAAGTTTACTGTAGCTTCTTTGCCAACAAATGAGACTTTTGGTGATAGATGTTTGATCTGTACAGTATGAAACAAATCCAGACTTCCCTATGCCTATGTGTTTCTAGGAAAATGGGCTAGGGGGAGAAAAAGACATTCACTCCATGGGTTATTGGTGTCAGCAGTGTGTGCTAGGTTTAGAGTTGATTGGACAGACTTGGAGCAAAAGGAACTTACATTTTTCCTGATGTGCAAGGTGAAAAACAAACAAACCACTTAAAAAAAGTCTATTAATATAATTTTATGGTAATGAAAAAAAAAATCAGCTGATAAAATTGTGTTGTCACTGGCTGCGTTACAAAACAGAAAAGTGATTGTTACTGGGGCTGCCTTTAGCTGTTCAATAAGGAGAATTGACACTAGGAGATTCTGAATGAGAGGAATTGATTTCCTTCTTAAGAAAGTGCTCACTCCTTCCTGTTCTCTAGTTTCACTGACACATGGAAGGTCTTTGGGCATCAAGTAGAACCTGGTGTATCTATTATTTACCACCTCAACCACCTCAGTGCCACTGTAGCACTACAGCAGTTTCATGCGGGGTTAAATGGCTGACTGGAGAACAGTTAACTCAGATGGTAAACATTCGGTTACATTCAAATCCAGCTGAATGGCATTTTGTAAGTACAGCCAATAATGTTTTGTGTCTGATAAACAATCAGGTTTGTGTCTCTAAAGTGAAGCAATGAGCTTTAGGACCAATTAAAAGCGTTTTCTGTATTTTCCAGTCTGTGTTTTCTACCCACATGCAGACACAAACTCACACACACAAGCATAAACTCTTTCATTAACCAGCCACACAAACAGCAGGGGGGGGAACTGGCCCAGTTGCAAGCTCATGAATCACGAGATGACAGAAACTCAGAGAGTTTGTGTTTTCTTAGAAAGCCATTTAAGAAAAAGCACAAATTGTGAGGCAGGGTAGAGAGGAGGAAGAAGAGATAATGGGGATTAGAAAAGTTTTTTTTGTTCCTTTTTTTTTCAATAGGCCTGAGTATTAGTAACAATATTTTAACATTTGCAAGTTATTTTGGAAGTAGCAGACACTGTAAGTCTGGCTTGCTAGTGCAAGACTGCAAACAAAATGCCACAAATGATTTTGAATGGCGGACAGAATGAATTTTTGTCAATTACGGAGAAAAACTTTCCAAAGCAAGTTAAGTAAAAAATGCTAAGAATTGGGACTGCTTCACAATAAACGTTCTTAATAATAAATGTAGATGGAGGCTTGGATAGGGACATAGGATAGAGGTGAACACAAACAGATTAACATCAGATCAAATTCGGACTAAAGTTAGTTTAGAAATTAATAATTGTTTCCGTGAAAATCCATGAAGGTGAGTACAAGACATGTGAAGTGGATATTTGTACTGCAAGAAAAGATATTTTAGCAGTAAAAGTATTATTATAACTTGTCAAATAAATAACAAATAAACAACATATCCTAATTACATTAGAAAACATAAACTAGTTGCAAATGTTTCCTTCAAAAGTAATTTGCTGTTGCTGTTTAGTTGTATTTAAGTGTGAATGACAACAGAATGGTACATTAAGTAATTTTTACTAATTTGTAGTGTTTGGTGTTGACAAAAATGTCCTTAATGCAGTTAGAATTAGTAAAGTATCAGATAAAGGGTAAACGTCCTTGCTGATAGACAGGATAGGTTACAAATTAAACAGATTTTAATGAGGACTGTCTGGTTATGTGCCATAAGTTAGACCTGCAGGAACCCCTTAGTCACACATACTGATTCTTTTACACCCTGACCAAACCTTATTGCAATGACTGGATTTCTTTCTTAAATTTCTTAAAAATATATGTACAGTTTAACTGTTTAATGTGTGTAAGAGTATGCCAACTTTGGAATGAAAAATGGCTGCTTGAACCCATGACGGTCACTGTTACTTAGGTACCTGAGCCCCAGGTCCTTGTTAGCCAACAAAGGACCGAAACAGTTCAGTCAAAATCATTACTTATTTTTGAGCTACTGAATTTGACAAAGTGGGGACTCGGTTATTTAAATTTTTTACAGGGGGATAAAGTAGGTACACTGTCATGATTGGAAAGCGTGGCTCAAGTATTATGATCTTTTATTATTCATGACGTCAGTAAGCAACATTACTTACAGTGAAATATGGCTCATGGAGTAACACCAAAGGGCAGTGCTGCTAAATTCTTCATTCTGCAGGACATATGTTCCCGTCTCTGTTTTTTCCACCAAAAAGCTGGAAAATGAGAAAAATCACTACCAGGATAGAATTTTTTCCACTGGTTTCTTTTAGTTAAACAGCATGCCACATAATATAATTCTACATAAGTCTTGCATGCCAAGGGCAAGTCCTTGTACAAACATGTTATATAAACAAACATGTGGGGTTTGAAACACCTTGCTGCCACCCAGCATTCCAATTTGATGTACGTTTGGAGGAGACTGTTCATCAGACTTGACAGTATGAATCTGAAAGTCAAGAAAACAAACTAGAAAACATAGTTGAGGCAGCAGAAGGTGATTAAGCTTGTGAACCTAATAAGGGTATTTTTGTATATATTTTGGTAAGTATTTTGAGTGAAGGTGATTACAATAGCCCCAGGCACGCCACGGGATGTCTAGCCTCATTGTTCCCAGATAAAAATAAAGCAAAAGCAGATTTAGACAACAATTAAAACTTAAGAAACTGCAAATTAAAGATGAAATATATCAAACTGAGATTAAATAAATTACAACAATGTACACCAATCCTGACCAGAGCTAAGTATATACCATCAACTGTTTCTAGGGCATTTGTGTCAGCTTTCCACCCATATCTAGATTTACAAGTCAACTCGCTGCAGACATTTCACAGCTCATTCGTGTCGCACGAGCAGGAATTTAAATCTCTATGGGTCATTTGCACCTTAATGGCACATGAGAATTGTTGAGGTCACATGTGAGTTGTAAGGTCGCACTGCAGTCCTGTGTAAGTGGTCTAAATCAGACGATTCAAAGTGTGAAGTGTTGTGAAACCACCTGCGAGTGGATGTTGGAATGGCACTGTAAGCAGCCACACTCTTTCAGATTTTGCCAAAAATAGCATCTCAAAACTCAAAGAAAGAAAGAAAGGGAGAAACGGAAAGTCCAAGACTAAACAGCGCTTACAGTACGTATTGTTCTAGCAATTGTCTCATACAATGTGCCTAATTATCTTTCATTCGGTAGTTTGGCTATAAGGTGAGACAGAACAAATTATTTGAAAGAGGAGGGGGGAAGTTGTGAGCAAATAGATTGCAGCAAACCTGGTAAGCCATCCTTTATCCATGCTCTGTCTCTCCGTCTTCAATTTATATTCCTCCCTCTTCATTCAAAGCAAATTGCTCTGAGACTTATAATGCTGCTCCAGCAGAGCTCTCACCTGGGAACTGGCCTGGGTCTACGATCTATGCCTCATCCACTTCCAACTTTAAGTGCGTTGCCATCAGCTCAGCCAATTACGCCTCTTGTTCCCCTGAAGTCCTGCCTTGTCCTCCTCTCACACTAGTCACTGGAAATGAAAATAAGGTAGACGGTTTCCCCAGATGACGGAGGTGTATATTTTCTACAGGTCTGTGCATTGGATTTATCAAGCTTCTGATGTCTGGCTAATCTAGAGTTTAAAGAGTAAAAATAAGGCCACCCCACAGAAAACTGGATGATAAATATCTTGTCCGCTAGGCTTGTCACTGCACAGTCTGTATCTATCAGAGGTTTAATTATGTACAATCCCAGGCCTTGCATGGAGATGGGAACATTACAGGATACTGGCATTAACCTCTTGAATACTAAAACCTTTACAGGTAAATTGCAGTCAAGTGCATCAAGCATATTAGGTTCCGGATTTTTAATGGTCTCCTCTGAGACTACGTTGGAATTCCACTTGTCCAGAATTGAACATCACTACTTCAACTCGTTGTGAATATACATAAAGAAAGAGAAATGTGTATGGCCAAACAAAATATGCATATTTCATTGACATCCACTGTGCTTCTACAGAACTGCTGACTCAGCCAAAGAAAGGCAAGTTAGGGATATTAAAATAGGCCCCTCTGAGGGCTAAACATGGTAGTCTCCTTCACTCTGGTAATCCGTCTACAGCTTTTGTAATGTCACCTTAATCCTGCTGCTTGTGTGAGCTTGGGGAATTCCAATGTCCCTCTCTGATATAAGAGTCTCATCTGAAATCATGGTCAGTATTCAATGTGCAAGTGTAATGGTATGTTCACAAAGAAAAAAATAGACAGAGAGAGACAGAGAGAGAGAGAGAAAGAGAGAGAGAGATAGAGAGGAAAAATCAAAATATTTGTCCTTATCTGCCCATAAGGGCAGATGTGTCTGAAGCGCACAGAAGTATATCAAAAGCTAATAAAAGTATAAATGTATAAAGTATAATGCAATTTTATAGATTCAGTGGATACTCAACATGATATATATATATATATATATATATTTATATGTAGATAGAACTACGTAGATAATGGGAAATCTTTGCTCTTTCCTGTAATATCAAGAACTGATAACAGTTCTCGACTGTTTTTTGTAGCTTTGTTTTTTCTTGAATAATGCAGTGTATCTGTTGTTGCATGGTCTGTTGTATTTCTCAGTAAAATTATTAGTGCACTAGTAATGTCACAGTCCCTCTTCCATGACACCTGCCTGCCTATTGTGTGGGTGTGTTTCTGTTCTGTTAGTATGAGTGAGGTGTGCTTGGTGTGTTTTCATTTTGTCCGTCTGTCTGCCCCCCCTCTCTGCACACCTGCCACTCATTGGGAATCAACACACCAGACTGTCACCAAGCCATCACCACTTCACGGCAAGAGCCCTGCACCGCCAGTCAGCCCCCGCTGTATCGTTGTGCTGTCCACGGTTTGTCAATGTGCCACGCTTCTAACCATCCCGCCAGAAAATCTACTCGCCTTGCCTGCCTGCCAGCTTTGCCTTTAACCTGTGCTCCTTGTCTCCGGGATCACCTGCGTGCTTGCCCGCCACGCCAGTCTGCCAAGCCCGCTAACCAGCTCACATGCTGACGTCCTCTGCCAAGCCTCATCCCGAATTTCTCCCACTCACCTCTGCCCCAAACCCCAGCCAGTCACCAACTTCTCATTCCTGCCTGAGGTTGTAATAAAAGAGTTGTTTTTCACCTTACCTGCTTGTCCGTTGTCTGCATTTGGTTCAGCCTTGATTCATGACAAGTCATTTTTTTTCAATTTCTTCTACAAAACATGGCTGATATGAAAAATACTTTAAGTGAAACTTAAGTGTCTGACATACAGTGGGAAATAAATAAAATAAACTGCCTCAGAAACAGGTGAATACAAATGATCAAATTCCAACTGTGGCTATTTAACTGACATTCAGAAACAATGTATTACATCATTTAGTTATTCGTCAATACATTTTTTTCAAATACCCATGTTGTATTATTAAAGTATGAGAACATTAAAATGTTATTTACCATCTTTGGAAGTGTCATGGTTTTGACTGAGCAGCTTTGCAGAACTCAGTGCTGCATAACATCAAAGAAAGTCATTCATATCTCATATAACTGGCATGGCATGTGCACGGCCCAGGACAGGAAGGCTCTGCAGCGGATGATTAAAACCGCCCAGAACGTCATCTGCAGCCATTTACCGGGCATGATAATGGTGAGGTGAGGTGCCTGCGCAGAACCCTAAGGAAAAAGACCAGGCTGTGGCTGGGTCGGGTATCCGCTGCCATACCACCAGACTTCAGAGCAGTTTGTTTCCTCATGCTGCAAGACTACTGAATTCATCCTCTACACTCCACCATTTATTTTATTTTATTTTTTGACTTGATTATTTATTAATTCGTGTATAAATGTAGGTTTTTTTGTGAGTAGTATAAAGGGACCACATCTGTTATTTCGTTATGCAATCTTGTGTTGCACGATGATAATTAAATTGAATCTTGAATCTTGAATATCAAATTCATAGGGCTACATCAGAAATCCCAGGTAAAAACTGGATTATCTGGAGTTTATATTATATCTGGAATCTTGAGGTTAAAATAATCTTTCTTGAGTCCAAGCATATGCCTTGCAATCATTCATTTGGGTCTACATTTATTTGTTCGTTTCACTTCTTAATGAGATAAGAATGTGTCATGAACTACATACAATCTTGTGGAAAGTTTAAATGTTATCACAAGCAATATTTCTGCCTAATGTACAGTGACTGTGATTTAGTGACTGTTAGCTCTCAATAGCAGAGATAAATACTAAGCATCTCTGACCTTGGGCGCCAAGTTGGCCAAGTTACGTCATGTGTTACT
The DNA here is from genome assembly GCF_016859285.1 of Xiphias gladius. Lineage (NCBI taxonomy): Eukaryota > Metazoa > Chordata > Actinopteri > Istiophoriformes > Xiphiidae > Xiphias > Xiphias gladius. The sequence continues at coordinate 13,590,551 of NC_053400.1, forward strand.
GAGTTTAAGATTTCTAAACCAGGGTCCTGGTAAACTAATACGTTGAGAAGGGATACCTTTGTATAAAACTCTCAAAACTATTATTAAGTTTTTCAGTCAGTCATATTATATATTTACATCCAAGCTGCAATGTGGAAAAATAAGCAAAGGCCAAAGAAAAAGTAGACTTATGGAGAAAGTACATCTAATATTGAAAAAAAGTCAAGTTTTATACATTTTCAAACCAAATTGCAAGAAAACAAGACATTGATTTATTGGAAATAAATAAGACTTGTATATCTGTTGAGTGCTTCTCTATGGTTCAATACAATATCTGTCTGTAGATTGGTCCATGCTTATTGCACCCTGCGGCAAATGGTAAACAGGAGTTTTCAAGCGGTGGGACTTTATTTCCTGCAACTTTTCCCATTACTGCAAAAATAACATTTTACTTTTAGGTGCACTGTGGGAGTGTTATGGTGTAGATCGCGTTAACTGTATTTGTGCCTCGTCAGCTGCTACTGATAAGCTGCTATATGGACCTAATATGATCCTTCCAAATTAGATCCACGCCAAGGTTCTCCTTCTTTTGCACTCAAACCAGTACACAAGTGGATTTTTTAAAAACACTCTAATTATAATTGCATCTTTACAGAGAGTTGTGTTTTCATTACATTAAAAGCTCAGAGTTGACACCTGTGTTAGAATTTATTACATGTCGCTGTGGGGGCCTGTTTTCATCCGTATATTGTTTGCAGAATGTTTCAGCTACAGTAGGAAGGTCACACGAAGGTTTCTACATAAGCAGTTTCAGCTGACACAGACAGACCTGCAAAGCTGAAGTAAATTCTCAGTCTTCATAAACATTTACTACATTCACCATATTAGTAATTATATGATAGGGGAGAATCAGCTAACTCCTTCTGTATTTCATCCTTAATAGGACTGATGGGCAAGTAATATAAAGGAAGCAAGAGCTCGACACTGTCCATAACTCAAGACTGCACAGTAATTTTGATGCTCCTCTGTAGGAGATCCTCCCGTCTTCACAAGTGGTACCATTACCAATTTTTTTGAAGTATTAAAGTTCAAAATGTTATGTCCATAGACGCATATCCTAATGAGACAGTATGAAATTTAGTTCACCATTTGGACTGTATATTCACATTTCACCCGAGCACTTTCAACAAGATTAAAAATTTGATATCGATATAGATTCTCGACATGGCCATAAACACAACACATTTAAAGCAAACTTTAGTTTAACTTGAATTTTAAGGGTAGAAAAAAGCTTTAGCTTAGACGTGGACCCTATTTTTTCAAACGAAAGTGTGGCGTGCAAAGCACAGTCAACGGCACGTCGTAGTTGGCAGAGGATGTATCGGTTTTGGTGTTTTTGTTGACCAAAGTGCTTGATGCACTTTTGGCTCACATGGTTTTAGACTATGTGGTATACCTGACAACTGACATCTGTTGTCTGTTTTCTAACTCTCTGAGCTTTCAGTAAAGGGAACCAAAAGCTTAATTTTTATTCACATACAGTAACTTGATACTGTGGCTGATAATGCGTATAGCTTTACTAGATTCTAGTAAAGTCTAGCTGCTCCTCCCAACCCATCTGACACTATAACACACTGGCACAGCAAAAGCTTATTGCCAAAATACTGTATATCTAACAAAGACTTACGAAAAGCAAAGCTTTCATTTGGAGCTAAGAATTTAACGGGCTGATGCGTGTGCAGCATTTTAGGGATTAATGATTTAGAAGCAATCGCTGATGTACAATTTATAAAGCAAGCGTTTGTTAAAATGTTGGACTTTTCATTTGTTGTTAGAATGAACACTAGTTCGATACATAAAAACTATAGAAAAGAAAACTGAAAATGGAAGTCATATTATTTGGCTAAAATTGATATTATACACTTCTTTTAGCTATATGGTGAACACTAATTCAAATTTTACTTGATTTTAATTAAAGAGGTAATCAACATGTTTGACAGAAATGAAAAAGAACAGGCTCCAGTGCTGGTGTCATCTGGAAAAACATATTAATTGGCAGTATGAACTTTCCATTACATTCAATATCCATTCATTCCCTTCCCTTGCCTCCTCCCTTTGCTGTGATGTTCATTTGCACCCTGTAATTAACTCAGCATATCTCTGTCATGATGTGGAAATAAACCGCAATTTAGCTCAGAAGGCAATTTAAGTGTGTGTGTGTGTGTGTGTGTGTGTGTGTGTGTGTGTGTGTGTGTGTGTGTGTGGTAATGGTAAAACAAACGATAGCGAGAGGTTAATGGGAAGAGAATTAAAAGTGAGATTAGACACTGATTAGCTGGTATAGTGCGGCTAAAACCAGATGAAGGGGAGAGGGAAGTAGAGCAAAGGAGAACTGGGAAGAGGAATAGAAAGGAAGGAGCGATAGACATTTAACTGAGAGAGAGACTGGAGATGAGAGGAGAGACGTGGAGCAAAGACAAGAGTCTACATGAAAGCAAAGAGGAATGTTACTTGTGCAAATGGAATATTTGTATGTACAAGTTCAGTAGTATGACATTTGTCAAGCAAGCAGAAATGCTTGTTTTGAATAAGTGGACAAGATAAGGATGATGAGACTATTAATATGCAATGCAAACTGGTACTTGTAGGCACCTCTCTGTCTGTATGATTGGCACATAAGTTGTTACAGTTATAATGAACTACATACATTATACTGTGTCAACATGAGATTGAACATCTTGGACATTAACACACTTTCCATTTTTGCAGTCAAAATACACATTTACACATATTCAAACATAGTCATATATTTTTTTATTCCATATAAAATGCTGAAGTAATTTACATACATTTGCAAATTGTTTTTCAGCTTCTTTACAAAAAGTACACATATGCTAGTAAATATATACTCCTGAGTGTACACAAACAAACACACTTTTTTCTTTTGGCACAAGCTGGCCCCTATACCTCTGTGTATAGTCACTGACAGAGCATGGTGTAAGTCTGAGTTGTCTTAATTTTCTACTTCATCCTAATATAAACCACTTTCTTCTGCTCATGTCCACCAGTGAGATGCAGAGGGAGATCAAATGTGTCCCACTGTGCACCAGTTTAGCAGAGGCTCTCTCCGGCTGACTTAAGTTCACATCTTTCAGCATGAGATCTGATGGAGTCTCCAATAGCTGTGGCTGAGTAGCTAAGCCTATAAGTGAGGGGCTGAAGGTAACTGACAAAATAAAGGAAATAAAAGAAAAAAGAACTAGAGACCATGTTATGATGGTATCACGCCAGCCGCAGCGCCCTTCAACATGTTGACGTTTCAACCCATAAGTACTCAGTAGGCATTACTGCATTATTTCATGAGTATCCAGTACTCATGGGTTGGACCAGTCAGCCTTTCATTTCGATCTGTAAAGTTTCGTGACTTTATATTGATTGGTTGGGATTCTATCACCGTAACAAAATCTGTCCGCAGACAGACAGACAGACAGATAAACACATGCCAAAGTACTCAAAACCGCCTCTGTGGTAGTTCCTGCTGCAGCAGGTGTCTCCAGGACCACATTTTGCCATGATGGCACACACACACACACACACACACACACACACACACACACACACACACACACACACACACACACACACACACACACACACACACACACACACACACACACACACACAGACTCACAAGTTGAAAACAATACCAGTCCCACTGTCACAGCTGGTAAAAATGAAGGGCTGTATTTTCATGCTGGCAAAAGCCTGGCGATCGTGCAAATGCTGGAAGATTGGCAGTCTATTTATTTTTTTCGTCTGCCTGTGCCTGTTTGGTAATTTTGTGGCTCTGAGCAAACCTGTGGTGAAGCTGTGACATTAATACTGGTCTACACTTCTACAGGGAAAAACACTATGTCGTAGTGAAAATGAAGGTGGACTGTTTTATTTTCATGCATGGTTCAGTTGTTTTTGTTATTAGGAAACTGCTGTTTTTACTAAAGGGGACGAAATGTGAAGTTACTGAAGTCCAGCCCCAGCTCCTAACAGCTGCTAATACAACCCTGTCTCCTAGAAATTATGTTTATATACTGCAAATTTTTAAAAGCAAATTCGTGTTGAAAAAACACAATACTGCTCTGATTATGTTTTTTATATTGAAATATGATGGATGTATTTGCTAAATGGCAATAGGTTAATGCATCTGCAAAACATTCACTGACAACATACATTTGTTTTTGACTATCAGATCTGCTGTTCAAATACAGTATCAGCTCTAAACAGCAACTAAAGCATGAATAAACTCTTTTATGGTTATAGTTTGGCTGTCACAGAAAGATCATGGTCTTTCTTAAATACTGTAAAAAAGTCAACATGACTTGAACAAGAGACAAGACATGTTTACACAAGTTTAACTTGTAACCAAAACCATGATCAGATCAGCAAATGCTGCAATAAGTTTTGAGGTGGGGAATGTGGCAGTGTAACACTGGAAAGTCTACTCATTACAATGCCACACTTTTGCTGATGTTAGCTGAAAACTCTGTTTAAAAATTAGTATTTTGTTCATGCTGAGCGGCTGTCTGTACCTCTCATAATAGAATAATACAGACAAAACACCACAGGACAAAATACAAAGTATTATAGGAAACAATCTAGAAGGGCAAACGAATTAGCAGCATACATGTAATATGAATAAACAGGACAGGATTGGCTAATAATGTATATGTTCTCCTCCAGTTCTTTGTCAAACTGTCCCATGCTAGGCCAGGATTGTATTTGAGCCTCTAGTCGCCAAAATTACAAACATTTCTTGGCCACCACCATGTGCGCCAAAATCTGCACCTGCATTTGTGCTTGTGCCCAGATTCGTGATAGCAAAAGTAAAACCTTTGTGTGTAATTATGTGTTTGTGAATGGGTGAATGGCATGTGGTGTAAAGTTTTTTGATTGGTCAATAAGACTAGAAAAGCGCTTTATAAGTTCATTTACCATTTAGATTGTCTGATGAAAGAATATAACCCTATTTTAAAAGTCTCAAAGCCAGTCTTTGTTAGGAAGTTGATGATATTGACTGCAATGTCATACACCTGTGACAACCATACGCATTAGATTCATCATTCCATACAATGCCCTGTAAGTAGTGTAATTTTGTTTAAAAAAAATCCCTGTAGCAGCAAAAATGTGTTTCACAATATGTAATGATTGTTGAGTGTGGTTTTTACTGATAAAGAACTGGACAGTAACCTGAGGAAAGCTCACCAATTTACAACAGAGCCACTGGTGCCTATAATAAACATTGCATCCTCAATTTGAACTCTCACTCTAAAAGCCATTTGTAGTCAAACTGCTTATTTGCAACATTATCTATATTTCCATCCTTGTATTCAATGAAGACGACAGCAAGTGGTAGAGAGAAAAAAACGAAAACAAACTTGAATCAAATCTCTTCATTCACTCGTTTTTGGCATGCAGTGTTGTTTTTTTATCAAGCACATCTGAACAAATCTGCCCCAAAGAGGTTTGTTCGTCTGGTTTCACGCATGCAACCCGCTTGTTTGTTTTGCTGTTATTTGTTGATGGGTTTTCTCTTTTGTATTACCAGAGCAAATTTAATTAGAGCTGAAGGAATACAAATCAGTGTTCACCCACCAAATGCTATTTGGTCCCCTAATAAAGGACTTGAAGAGAGGAAGGACAGAATTACAAATGTATTTTCAAGAGCTGGAAAGAGAAATTGCTTGAGGAATGTGAGTCTTTTAACAAATGAATGTAATTTTACAAACTGGCCCAATTGGCTAAAGTGAAGAATACAAGGACAGTGTTTTTCTCTTGTAATTTAGAACATTTTTTGATATCAGAGTACAGAACCCAGTCAAGCTGAGATGCTTGAAGGCTTTCCTTTCAGTCACCTTTTCAGTCTCACTTTACTCGCTAATGAATTTCTTTTAAAAACAAAGACACAGCAGCCCAGCGCACACTCACATAGCCAGGCTTATATCTAACAAGCCAGAGAACATGTTCAATAATTACTAGTGAGTCATTAATTAAGTCATGTATCACGTGTCTCTCAAGATATTCCCCTTTTACAGTGAAAAGTAACCACATACTTCTTCTCTTCTTTCTTTCTTTCTTTCTTCATTTCTCTTCTTTTCTGTACCTCTTATTCTCCCTCCAACCTTCCCCTCCTCTGGCTTCCTTTCTCCTCCTTCACTTTACTTTTCATTACCTCTTATGCTGCGTCCCTCCACTTTGCCTGGTTTTGTGCCCCCCCCCTTCCCTCTCGATTCTCCCCTTTCCTCCTTTGCTCTTCCACTCAGTCTCCCATTCCTCCCTCCATTCCTCTCCCCACTTTACTGCACTTCCTTCCACAAACACAAACACAAACACAAACACACTCACCTTGAGATCAGCTCCCTCACTCATTCTTCCACGGGCCAGCTATGTTTCTCAGTATTAATTGGCCCAGTCTTCCTCCTGCTTCTTAGATCCATTAATAAATTATTTTATGGCTGAGAGTGCACAAACAGATAAGCAGGCATAGAAACTTATGTATACATTAGCATGTACATTGCAAACACGAATAACTTGCTAAACTTTCTACAAAAATGTAGAATGCTAAATGGGCAATATCTAACAGTTTATACAGTACATACAGTTTTTTAATCAGTGCAACCTTTAACCTTTTGAAGGAAAATAGCTTTGTTTATTTAAAATTGCATTGAAAAATTTAGCACCACTAGGGAGCAGAGGAACACCAAGGAAAATTCACAGACACAAGGCCCTGACATATTACACCCCATCTGGTTGTAATGGCTATGATGTTAAAGCTACGGAGCAAAAAACTACCTACTTCCTTCAGACACAGAGCAAAATCAGAGACCTAATGGAGTCATATTTCTCACCACATTAAAATTGTGAAAATGTACTTCCATTTTAGTTGTGGTTGGGCCCAAAAAGGGGCCGTTAGCTTGTAAGGTTCAAATTGCTTCAGCAGTCACTAGTTTACTCTGGTTGTCTGCTGTTTAATGCCAGGCAGGTAGTGTACAGGCTTCCGAGAAATTTGATATGAATGGCTGCCTCTGGTTTAAATGGGAGGTTGATGAGAGCAGTGAGACTCAACCATACATTATGGGAAACTAAAACAATGAGCTAATAGCTGTGTAGAGCTGCAAACATAGATATTACTTTTATCTGGGTTCAGCTTTCAGTGTTATAGTGTGTCTAAACAAGAGGATTTTCAGCTGTGTTTTTCAGTTGTCCATCTCATTTGCGGACAGATACATTTATGATTCTATTTTAAACAAGCAGCCTAACAACTCACATACTATACAAATACTATAGAACAGGCTATTTCTAAAAATTCTATTTTCTACTGTTTTAGGCTCATAAGTAGAGTGACTGTGTCCTGGGCTCTGAACCCTGCCACGATGCAAGTGACTTACACGCAATACTCTGTTTGAACGTATCATGTGTAGACAAAGACAGAGAGCGCTGTAGCTGCCGCTGCTGCTCTGCTAACATGCTGCTTTGCTATGCGGGCTGTGTAGACATTGTGTTAATATCAAAAATATTACCTGATGCAAGTTGAAGTTTTCTTCAGTGGGAAAACCAACGGTTTTAGATAACTCTGTGTACCTATTCACTTTGAAAGAGGTACATATGCTCGAAGGTCATGTTTGGTCATGCTTTGCCCTAACTGTACAGTCAACACAGCAATGTACCATTTTTCTGGATACAGTATGAGGATGATTACGAGATGAAATCTTCACAACTTTCTATTCTATTTTCGTTTTTTTTGGGTTCTTTAATTGAGATGTATAATGTATTATACATCTGTGCTTTTACACAGTTAAAAGAGTTTCTGCAGAGTAGGAAAAAAGAGATGAGGTCTGCGAAATGTGGTCACTTGCACCTTGCTCCACTTATTATTTTACCCTTTTTTTTTTGCTTTTTCTCTTCAACACCATGTGTATTATACTGCCACTCTCAAGCCTAAATTGTTTAGATATTCACTCCCCTACTCCCAACTTGTTTTGGAAATTAACAGAGTGTGCCTGAGTGTATGTGAAGTATGTGAAGACAGCGAGCCTGGAAGCACGCAGCTCTATCAGCTCAGGCTGCAGTGAGACGCAGTATTGTTACTTGGTCCACAGTAATCAACCTGAAACAAAACCAACCCACCGGAATTCACTCAAACGTCCACTAGCAACAGGTATAGTATATTAGTTTCAGTTCATGATGTTCAATTAATGTTAAAACTTCATGTAATGATGTCATAGGATATCTTTACGGTATAATGTACTGAAGCAGTACTACATCCTTTACCTAACATTGAGGGTTAGGTAAAAAGTATTCATATAATATGAAGGCTTTACATCAAAACAAACATTTAACTGCTTCATATTATTCAATTTTTCCAGACACACCATCACAAAATATCTGTTTGTTTACAAAGTGTGGCAGAAGCCACAGTTTAAAAAAAAAAAAAAATCTGCATGCAAAACAATGTACTTATGCTGAATAGTGGCATCCCTCTGTGACTAAAAGAATTATTAAGATGGAGGTTGAGAATTTTCAGAGAAGCTGAGTTGACTTTCTACTAAGCTTTAAAGTAATTCTGCACATCTGAACTAAAATAGAATGATGACTACATGGACTACATGCTGTTTTTCTTCCAAAAAAATCTCAGCAGTCTTTTGAACTATGTAAACCAGCAGATTTGTTCTACAGACCTGACCCACAGTCTCCTCCGAGTCTCCGAGGTGTTAGGCAAGCCTTTGATACCAGACAAACATATTGATTGACTGATTACTGCTGCCTTGACTTTTTGCCTGAAAAGAGTGAATGAAGCAATTAGTGTAAAAAACCAAACAAACAAAAAGAAAACAGGGCCACACCAAAACATCTCCAAACGCAGCTAAGCATAAGTGCACACCAGTACTGAGTTTTTTTCTTGTTCTTTTGTGCATTGAAACATTAAAAAACAAAACAGATTTCACAACTCATTTATAGTCCAGCACTGGCATTTTGGTCCTGGTTATGCTGTGTAGAGATGGCTTTGCTTCCCATGCAGTGCTCGCCTCAAGCCTCTGTGGAGGATACCATTTCCAATTCATTAAGCCCTGCTTTGTATGAGAGGGTCTGCAAATTAAAGTGCTGGATGTTGGGTAATTTTTTTCAACCCTCTTTCCACCTTCCATCTCTGTATATATCTTTCTCTACTCTTACACAGGAGAGTGTTACAGCGAGCATGACTTTGTCTCTGAACCTCTAATATACAGCCTGGGTCCCCTGCGCTCTCCGCTGTGTGTGTGTGTGAGTGTGTGTGTGTGTGTGTGTGTGTGTGTGTGTGTGTGTGTGTGTGTGTGTGTGTGTGTGTGTGTGTGTGTGTGTGTGTGTTTTTCTTCTTCGAGTCCTCTCTGTTCTGCCAAAGAAACTCAGCCCAACTGAGCTCTTTCAATTCATCAGCTCCCTGCCAATGTACCCAGCTAAAACAGGCAGATGCAATGCATGTTTACTGTGTGACAATAAACAATGAATGTTTATACAACATTTCATGACAACCCATTCAACAGTTATTGAGATATTTCAGCCAGAACCAAAGTTGTTGACCTTCTGCCTGAAAGATGTATATTGCTGTCCCTAGAGCTGCTAGTGTAGCTAAAAACACAAAATGCTATATTTTGGAGGTTGTGTTATTGCAACACCCTCTGGGGCGGCTGTGGCTCAGGAAACCAAGTGGGTCATCCACTAAGCGGAGGGTCCGTCATTCGATCCCCGGCTCCCCCAGTCTGCGTGTTGAAGTGTTCTTGGGCAAGATACTGAACCCCAAATTGCCACCAATGTGTCATCGGTGTGTGAGTGTCGATGTGTGTGTTGAAAGAGCAGTATGTATAGAAAAGAGCGCTGTGTGAATGGGTGAATGCGGCAGTAGTATATAGTATTTTGAGTGGTCAATAAGACTAGGAAAGCACTATATAAGTGCGGTCCATTTACCATTTACCCGAAGTGAATAATTGCATTTATGTTAGTTCCAAATATATTTTGGCTAATGTCACAGTGAAATCCAAAAGGAATAATCTTGTTTTGTCGTTTTAGGGTGCGATCTATATATTCAAAGATTTATTTCTCTCTTCCGCAATTTCTACAGCAGACCTCTGGGCTTCAGGTAAGAATAATCTTTTTAATACCACCTCCAGCTCTCTTTTCACTTCCCCACTATTTCCCTCAATAAATTTGTACAAACCACCCAATTCAGAAACCCAAACAATCTGGTTCAAAGTTCCACAGAGAGAGGGTAGTGAGGACATTCACTGCTATGTTTTTTTCCCCCTGCTCTGTCTACAAAACCTTCGGCTAAGCACTGAGTATGTAACACAGAGCATTTTAATCTTTGCATTTTATTCCACTAACCCAAACTCTGGGGTCTTGTTAGACAGCCAGTTTCTCGTCAGTGTGGTGCCTTCAGCATCTTCAGCAAAGGAGTCTCTCTCACCCACTGGCACTGATGGAGTTTTGCTGACTTTTTGTTGATGCAGTTCAACAGCAGAGGCGATAGCAGGCAGGCATTTTAGTGAAGTGGACAGGGAGAAGAAAGGATGCTGGTGGTACCACAGCGCATATCTATGAAATGCAAGTCAGGTCTAGCCAGTGATGTAATCTGGAAGTGGACATCTCACCTAATATAGTTCTGACAAAGGAGGTCATGAAAGATAGAGAGGGAGAGAGAAACCGTGAGGTCAGTGGAGAGTAAGCACTCAGGGAGAGACCAACAGACCAGAACATGCAAGGAAGTAGAGCTGAGACAGAAAGGAAAAAAAGGCCGCACGGAAAGAAAGAGTAAGAGGGGGAGGCAGAGAATAAAGAGTTTGGTTTTAGTGAAGTAGGCTTTTCTGTATTTCGAATCATGCCGGTTTTGTAAAATTTGATGTTTTTTATTGATAATCTTGTTCGGATTTTAGTGGATATACTTTTTTGTCTCCCCTGTGGTTGACTTTCTGGTAATCACAAATACTACAGTTTAGCTGTCGAACTTTTCCAACAACTTTTCAATAACAAAACTGAAAGATAAGCCAAGTCACACTGGTGATTGTATTAACTGTTATCTAGCGGAGCACCATCGGAGCGCAAACATACTTAGTGCAATGTTCTCTGTCTGGTCCATGCTGATGTGGACTACACAGTTTATACTCATTGTGCCTGTTTGTGTGTGTCTGTGTCTGAGTGTGTGTGAGCACATTTATGCAATGACTGTGCAAACAGAGGAACAGATAAGCGGGCAATTCAGAGAGAGTGGGTATGAGACTAATTGGCCAGTAATGAAACCACTGGCTTAATTACTTACACAGATATTTAGCTTGTCTGAAGTGGAAATCAGAGTACTGGAAAAATCTGCACAAGGTCAGAGATGTCACCATTTATCCTTTACATAGTATGTGTATGTGTGTATGTATGTGTATGTATGTATGTATCTATCTATCTATCTATCTAACTATCTAACTATCAGGTCGAATTAGCTTGCATTCACAATGGACTACTTTCACTGATTTTTGGGTTATTAAAGCTAAAGTTGTTTAAAGTTGTTAAAGCTGCATAGTTCAGTTCCTTTTCGTGTAGCCACATGAGAATAGAAATCTGCGAGTAGCTAAAAACATCACGTTTCACATATTGTGCCCTTGTAATAAAGATAATATGGCTAACACTATTCTGTCAGCTATTTATGGTCCCCACCTACTCCTGAGGTATATATCCAACTCTTCAGTTGCAAAATGTTTATTGTGTACTCAAAGAGCTGCCAACACAGTCTGTCATCACGGTGAACGGTTTATCAGAGCTTTTTCACTGAAAACAGCTTCCTACTGTGGCTGGAAACAAGGTGGATGGTGAAAATGAACTAAAATACTAAGTTGCTGTTCCTAAGACCAAAATAATGAGATGAAAGCTGAGGTTAATTGCAGAGTTAGGTGATTATTTTCTGTGAGTTGTCAGTACAAGTGACAACTTTCTCACTTAGTAGTGCAAAATGTTCTACTTAAAATCCATCATGTTTTCAGAAACCGATTTCTGTTGGACCATGCTCCAGATGACCTCCAAATGTCTGGCTATGTGTAACCAGGCACCGGGTAAACACACCACGAAAAATTAAAAATATCTTCAAGAATACCATATATCCCTCTTTAGTGAATTTGAAAAATAAAAATAAAAAATTTCCTACAGTCCTACCACTGCTCATTCCATCAGGGTTGATTAGAGTTTGCAAGCTAGGAGACATCACTATGGTTTCAGGCTCTCTTTATAAACTTATTGTAAATGACAATGGCAAAGAAATGGCAAAATTGTAACCGTGTCACATATTTCTTCATTCTAAGTTTATCTGTAGTTCAGCTTTTTGCAAAATGACCTGCGATGTAATAAATATAGAACTACATTAGATGTGTACTTAAGTATTAGTAATTACAGTGATTAGTAATTTTTCCAATGAAGTTTTACAAAGTACTGGATGCTCATCTAAAGCAGAGTACCTGCTCAGTGACCACCAGTAAACCCCTCTGATGTCACCTGGTATCTCTTAGTCATGAGTATGTAAACGTAAAGAATTTTTCTTCCCATTGCATCATTTTACTTCATGCAAATAACAACTTATTGCTGGACAATTTGTCTAAAAAAATAAAGATTAAAGAGAAAAACAGTGCTGCAGCCATCTCAAACTGCTAATGTAGCCTCTGATTTTGATATTCCACAGAAATATATTCCACATCCTGCCTGCTGAGAGTATGCACAGAAATCTGGACAATTACTCTTCTAGTACATCTTAGAGAATCTATAGTAGGTTTTAAAACCTCTTTTAAAATGACAGAAAGAGAAATAGTGAAGTGGATGAAAGAGAATGGAACGGAGAAAAAAAAATGAGGCATTTAGGAAAGAAACAAATTTCTGAATAAATGTGTCATTCAATGCCTGCCCTGGTTTTGTTAGGCTTTATATGTGCTTTTGTGAAAGGATGAGATCATAAAGGCACCTCCGGGATGTGCTACACGGCCTCTCCTACCAACTTCTGGCTGTCTCTGTCTCACCCCTTCCTGTTACACACACACACACACACACACACACACACACACACACACACACACACACACACACACACACACACACACACACACACACACACACACACAAGGGAATACACACACATGCCCTAACTCAGTAAGTCCTTATCACTATGATGGAGATTTAAAGATAATGTGACGTTAGAAAACTAAAGAAATGCTTTCAATGATCCATGTGATGATGGACTAGTAATTATTATTTTGCACTGAGTTCAATAAATTGTTAATAAAATTAATCTATTCTTATGGTAACACCTTAATCTTGTATACTCATATACAGTAATAACAACTTTAATAATTATTACTGTATGAAGTATTAAACAGTATGCTTACAACAGCTGAGTTATATCAAAGCAAATGATATGAACAATATTAACAGCTGAGTTAAAATATGTAATTTTTTAAATGTATTTTTAAAATATGTTTTTGAAATGTAGCAACTTGTTCCAGCAAAATTTGATTAATCTTTTTTTTCACATATTTCAAGAAAGTTATAAAGTAAAGTAACAACGTTTCCAACTATTTTGTCTTCACACCACATTCACTAAGAGTCATTTATATCAACAACTTTGTCCTTCAGACTCCATGACTGAGTGCTTCTTTGAGGCTGGGAGATGATTAGTCTATGAACGAAGACTTTTCATATTTTGGAGTTCCTTCCTTATATTCTTATGAAAAATATTCATGCAGGGCTACAGTTTGTTTAATGAATTAAAAACAGGATTGCTCGACAGCAATCGGCCACTGACTGCCAGTTGCAGTTAAGTGCTTAGGAATATTATGGTTTATTAAGTTAATAACTAAGGCTACAATACTTTTCAAAACATGAATTACCAGCAGTTTAGCCTGGTGTTGCTCATTTATAGGTGTGGTTACTTCTGTGAGTTGTAAGATGTCTATTATACACACACTACAGGAATATATTTAAAACGTTTTTTCATTCCAGATTAACCTGGAAAAACACTGAACTAAATGAAAAATGGATTGGTATTGTCTTGTACATCCAAATGTGATTGAACTTGCCTCCTGTACAGCAGCTGTTATGAGTTCCTGCTTGACCCTGCCTACGCGGCACACTCCAGTCGATAGCTGTGATTATTACAGCAATGTGAATCACTTTAATTCCACCTAGATGCCAAGGAATATCAGTATTAATGAGGACAGGTCATATTCCTGGGTATTTCCCAACATAAAAAAAAAATGTGCTGTGTGTCTTCTTTTACCTACCTCCTCTTCCATATGTCATTAAACAATTTGGAACAATTTATTACAATTTTTTTCTGAGGCGGTCATGAATGTCTGTGCCAAATGTCATTCCATTCAATGCAATCCATCCAGTAGCTGAGACATCCCATTCAAAGCCACAAATTTCAACCTCATGGTGGCACAAGTGGAAAAGTCAGGGGATCATCAGGATACATCATCACAAAACTTTGTGGCAATCCATCAAGAAGATGTTGAGATATTTCACTGGATAAGAGAAAACTTTGACCTGCTGGTGGCACTAAAAGAATATTAAGAGGATCACCAAAGTCATGATAAGATTCATCCTCTGGGGACTATAAACGACTGTACAAAATTTCATGGCATTCCATCCTGTTGTTAATGAAACATTTCACCAAAAAAACCCTCAAATTTTAACCTCATGGTGGTGCAAGAGTAGATGTTTTCAGAAATCCACAGCAATTCATCCAGTGGTTGCAGAAATATCTCAGACAAAAGTGGTGGGTTGACTGACTGATCAACAGATCCATATTGGCATCCATAAAAGCGTGCACAGCTGCCACTTGTCACCCTAAAATGTGGCTCTCTGCTACTCATTTCCTCCGAATTCAGCACAAAGTTGTTCAACGCTTACCATCAGGACTCAAATGAACTTGAAAAATCCTAGTGAGACATTTCTGACTATCTCTGAAAATGAACGTAGGTCAATAAGTCCAGGCTGTTGAACATGCAGATCCCCTCATCTATCTCACAGGTCAAGGTTTTCAGTGGTCAGGAAACTGCTGCTTAAACTGAACAGCTACCAACCGTACTTGCATACTGGCTAATGGATGCTGCAGATGTCATCCTGTGTTTGTCAGAAGTACATCACGTATTTTTATACCCAGGCTTACATAGAAACCACTGTTAAATGTGAAATGTCCAGATAGTGTCAGGCCATAACATTTTCAATGTGAGGACAATCTGCAGAAAACATTTCGGGTCACAATGGACAGTCGACAATTTTTACCTTGTGTTATGTGGTTTGTAGGATTCTAATCTTCTTCCTCCTAATTAAGCCATGAGATGTTGAACAACCAAGATTATATCACTTTTATTTAATATTTGAACTGATATTTGGACCAATCTACCAATCACGATCCTATATCTGTAATTTGTAATAAAAAAAAAATAACAAGTGGTTAAATGTGTTATTGTGAAACGTTCGAGGTCAGGCTTTCAAAGTTTATTAGTGGGTTACTGATTTTTTATGGGGAACCACTGTTGTAACAATTAATGTTTAACTGCGACTGTCGTTATCAATCCTAAGAATAAACTTTTTTTTTTTTGTTTTTCACGGGAACTTCCCCGTGCAGTTAGAGCGGCACAGTCAGTTCTTGTCCTCAAACCAAAGCAGAACACTTGTTGTTTCATGAAGAAAAACTCACATGCCCTCTACACTGAATTACATGCTCTTGGACTGACTCATTGTAATTGCTCTCAGAAAATGCCAACACAACAGACTATCTTCTTCTCCAGCGATCCAAGCACTTGCACAATAATTCCACCTCTTCCAACCATAAACAAGGTACAAATACTAATAATAATAAGTAGGAAACTTATTTTTTTCAAAGAATGAAGCGCTGCATTTATTAATGGCAGTCACCACAAGGTAGTTGCCACACCAGAGACCAGGGTTCATATCCACAGTCCCACCTGTGATTAGGTCTAGGCAACCAAAAGACTTTTGGGGATTATTGTGTTTCTGGTTGTGTACATCAAATGTTAAATGTAGTGTCTGAAGTCATTGTGAACTTTTTCCATATTAAACCAGATCTATATTTTTCCCATAATGCATGCACAAACATTACTTTCTTTCAATTGCAGTTTGGAATAAGGATAAAAACACTGAAAAGTGCTCCTTTGGAATGATAAGAGTCATCAACCTGTTGATGGCTTTTTTAATTGTGTTTTCAGTGTGTTTTTATTGTGTATCCTTTTTTTTCCCTTTATTATATGGGGATATTTATGAGCTGTACATAAAGGGGAATTTAAAAAGTATATTTCAAATCTGATCTTAATCTACAGTATTTATAGTATATATACAGAATATTTCTTATTATATGGAATACTGTTTGGAAGTTAACACAGTCAGAAAACAGGTGTGTGAAAGGAAGATGTGAAAGATGAGACCTTTGTTGGATATTCTGGTCATTTGGAGTCCTTTATAGTAAATCGTTCTCATGAGACTCTGAAACATTTATCCGAACAATTCAACATTTTACCTTCAGATTTGTGCCACTGAGGAAGCATTTAAGGAAACTGCAGAAGAGCAGCGTTTGATGAATAATGTAAAGAGGACAGTCATAAGGATGTAGAGGTTTTTTATACTCAGTGTGTCTAGAATAAAGCTCATAAGATCTCCGGTGGCTGAATATCAAACAAATGGAATTCACTCTTCAAGCATCACAGAACGTTTTCGTGGTAAGTTTGTCACTCCTTTGAGAGCAATGCACATGTTGAGGTGTGTGTTTAACACAAATCTCTCATCCATGAGATGCACTGGCTTTCTCCGGAGAAAAGAAAAGATGGAAGTAAGGAAGAGAGGGAGGAAGGAGGAGGGGTCTGAAATGCGGTGCTGTATTTACACACCTTGACATGGGAGCACTTACAGCTATTATGATGTTTTTATCGTGCTCTTTCCTCTGTTTTAAATCTCACTGGTGGCTCTGTTGTTACAAACTCATTTTGAGCAGCCAAGCCTTTTTAGATCGCAACCCTAAAATTCTCAAATACCAAATATGTCTGTCTAAATATTTGCATAAATGTAAGAGACATCGAGATATTTCCATCTGATGTACTGTGCAGCCAGAAACAATAATACTGGGTTTGAATAATTAACTTTCGTCAGATATTGACATCATGGAAAATAAGTTTGTTTTAGATTTTAGTTCAAATTGTTTTGTTTGCAGTTGAGGCCTCTTGAAATGCAAGGTTCCTGGCAAGACACATTTCAAAAATTGCTTTGCATACAATACTACTATATACAATATTTGTAATCATACAAAGAACAAGGACAGAAAATATAACAAAAAATAATATTAGGAAAGTTTCGACTCTTGTTTTTGTGAGTGCATTGCTTTTTGCGTAGGTCAGATATGAAAGTTAGTGTATGTACAGCAAGTCTTCTAAATTAAAAATCATTTGTCTGTGCCTTGCGAAACCATTAAAAAAAGATGATAAATCAATCAGTTTTATGATGTTGGTTAGGTGTAGGAAAAGATTGTATTTTAGATTAAAATCAATTTTTACTATAAAAAAAAAAAGCTTGGTTATGGTTAGGGTACAATTGTGGTCATGCTGCTAAACATTGGAAATGGAAAACATACAGCGGCCTCCTGTGGTAAGGACCAATGCTTTATAGACCCATCTATCCACTCCGATCTCCTACATATATGAAACTTGTTGCTCAGTAATAACATTACCTGACTTCCTCATGATTACAATGCCCTTTAGAGGGCTTTGTCACAGTATGTCATTTTGAGGCACCTGCTGGAATGACTGATGGGTGGTTCTCCTTGGTAGGACATCCTCTGTATATAATTGGTTTATTAGCAGAAACAGGAACTCAAGAACTTGCTTAAATAGAATAAAGCTGCGATATGACTAATCAATGCTTTATTGTGCACACAAATGTACATTGATTCTAGGTAATCATCACAACAGCACAGGGATTTCTCAGGAGCAAAGCTTGAACCTATCAATTATGAACCCGGGTTTATCTTTGAATCAAGCAAACACAGCATCCTTCTCTCCTCCTCATACAAATGCGAGACAACTGGAGTCACAGGCTCAGTTAAGAAATCCCACCTCCCCAGTGTCACAGACAACAAATGAAGGAGAACGGCACAGCTCTGCACCATTCAGCCCACACCCCTCCAACCAGCGCTGCACTAAGCGGCAGCTCAGAGTAGAAACCACACGTTAATTAGACTTCTATCTGTACATCTCTGCTTTGCTCAAATAAGAGAGAGGAGTGGATAGGGGAGAGAGTGAAAAGGGAAGTGATGAGAAGAGTGAAAGAGGAAAAGTGCTGCGTGTAAGCACATGTCTCTCATGTCTAATACTGTTTATGTAAGATTACACCTGTTATTTCATTCGCTCCACATTGTTACATAAACTATGTCTAATGAGGAAAAAAATAAAAAATGAATTTAAATGTAAGTGACTGAAATAGGAGGGTGGGGCTGGCGTGTATAAATGTGTTTGTGTGTGAGAGAGAAAGAGAGCAGCCATGTCTCAGCTGGACTTTCCGGTTTATTCTGAGAGGAGAAAGCTCTCTTGCCAGAAATCAAAGGTCAAGTCTTACAGCAAACGACTTGAGCAAAAATAGCTGAAAACCTCAACTATATGACACCTATCACTTCTTCCAGCTCTCCAGACTAAAGTAAGCAAGCTAAACAGGAACAGCCTGTTACAGGAAGGTCAAAACCAGACAGATTCTTTATCCTTATTGTGTATTTTTGGCCTGTATCTATTTTAGTTGTGGTGGAACAGAAATGACTAAGGGGAAAAGACAAAAAACGGGGTGGGGGGGGGATTGCAAAACACATTTAAGAAGCAGTGATAATGTCAATGAAAGTGAGAAGATAATCACACGCCCTTGGAGTGTAAATGAGTTCTGATTACTGCATTCGTTGTGATGGCATGACTTTGTGGTGACATTCTAGTCTGAGGTGCTGAAAGATGGGAGAAAGCCATTTGTGTTCATTACACTTTTACACACATCTCACAAATTAGGCATGCACGAGCTGGCAGCCTTGGCAGTAAAGTCATTAGCGAGCAAGTGCCGAAATTTGTTTAGTAATTTATTAATTCCTAAGAATTCTCATTAATTGCTGTGTTGCTTCTACCGCATGTGGTATCTATCATGTCCACATGAGGGTCGAATCAAGACAGAAGTTAAAAAAAGAAGCTATTAATGAAATGCTTTCATCCAAAAATTTAATTGTGTCATTAACTCGCCATACTCTTGTCAAAACACCGGGGAAGTTTATATGAGCTTTGTATGTCCAACAAACAGAAAGTTATCAGCAACTCAATGTCAGCCATCTCCAAAACAACTGAAGTGACTTTACTCCACTAATTACGATAAGAGACGAGGTTAAGCAGACACACACACAGTTTCATTTATGTGTTGTATGTACAGTACTATAAATGTTTTTGTGCGTATTTGTGAAGTTGTCCAAACATGTTGGTCTATTAGTCACGCATAATTAGTGATAAAGTGTGTGTAGTAATTCATATCTTTAGGCACTTGTAACACTTCTGTACTTAACCCCCTGCTGTTGTGATGTATTTTCTAGTAAAAACAGGCCGCATCTCATGCCATCTCAGGAGTAGTGACTTGAAACACTTTGCCAGCAGTGCAGTAAATCACACATGCTCTATAGATGGGCCTTTTCATCTCTGTAAATGTGACTTAACATAAATGCAACCTTTTGTTTTCTAGCATGGTTAAAAACTACTTTAAACCAATTCTTTTTCAAAGCCAAGACATAAAAAAGCCCTTAAGGCCTATTAAAGCTGATTTGATAGTGAAAAGTTGGAAATTTTTACGTATTCGCTTATTTGCTTTCTTGCCAAGAGTTAGATTAGAAGATCAACACTGTCATATCATCTGTGTGGTAAATAAAAATCTACGGCCAGTAGCCACTTACAATACCTTAGCTTAGCACCATGACTGGAAAAAGTCTTAGTTACTTACATACTTGTTAACATGTTAAATCTTGTTTGTTTAATCCATGCAAAAACTGGAAGTGTATAACCAGCACATTGAGGTTTGGAGTCTGGTCATCACTGTGAGGTTGCCTGCCAACCAGCGGAGACTCCAAGACCAGTTACTGTGCCCAGCCAAGGTGCTAGTCCTACCCCTGAAAAAAAACACTTTGGTTTTGTACAAATTCATTAAATGTATGAAATATGACTCCTTAATTGAGCTTTAGAGGTGCTGGTATATGGATTTTTTTTACCTTTGGACTGAGCCATGCTAACTGTTTTCCAGTGTTTCCAGTCTTTATGCTAATTTAAGCTAACCGGGTGCTGGCTGTAGCTTCATATTTAGCATACAGCTGCAACTAACAAATACTTTTTTTTTTTTTAATTAATTGATAAGTCTATGAAATGTCAAAAAATCACACAAAATCCAAAGTCTAAGATGTCTTCAAATATGTTGTCTTGTCTTGCAATCAAAAGTCCAAAACCCAAAGAAATAGAGTTTATAATGATAAACAACAAAGATATGCAGTGAAGTTTGTCATTTGAATAGCAGGAACCAGAGAATGTTTGGCATTTTTTCACTATTTTGGTGATCAATAATGAAAATAGTTGCCAATCGACTAATTGATTAATCTACTAATAGTGTCAGCTCAGCTCAGTGTGCAGAGAGTTTTATCAATCTTCTCATCTAACGCTCTGCTGACTGTTTCTTAAGAATTATTCCTTTTCAGGAGCTTCTACAGCAACAAACGATAATAACTACACCTTTAGGTTTCATTCATGTTTATTTATACCTTTCAGTCATACTGTATTTTAAATATATTTTTCCTCTAAAATACTTCAGTACATGACAGAGATATACAACACCCAGCCCTGTTGCTCCTACTTTTCCCCTTTCTTCCCATTAAAGGTGCATTTCACACCTTTCTTTCCAAAGTGGATCAATACGTACACTGCTGTATGCTATAAAACCTGACAGTCAGCACGTAAACTATCGCTGTGACTGATGCACTCCCTTCCAAAACTTAGTTAATGCAAAGACAATGCTTGTCACAGTGAGTTACAATAGTCAGGTGAGTCCAAAGAAGTAATTAATAAAGTTCTAAGGCTTATCACTTCAAAACTGCTTAGTGAAACATTTGATGCCACGGAACACAGTACAGACACCATCTTGTGTGTTGGTAAAATGTCAGAAAATCTGCTGGGACTCTGGGATTCAGTTACTTGTGGACTTGCAAGGTGTGTGGGTCAGCCAGACGTTAATCAGAGAGCATATTCCATCAAACATAAAAGTAAAGTAAAATTTTCCTGAAAGAAATCAACCTTCTTTTAGGAAACCAGGGCAAGGATCTCCACAAGCGTTTTGTGGAAAAAGTAATTTCACTCTGTAAACCAAGGCTGTAACACCCTAATAATGTTTTAAGTAACATTACAGTGGATCATTACCTGGGAGTGTTACCAGCACTAAACACTGATCGTTTTGCATTATCTTATTTCCCAAAAAAAAGAAAAGAACTGCTGAACATGTGTCTCATTTTATTTACTGTTGCCAGGAGGAATACTACTTCTCAGTGTATTGGCAGCTTTTACAGTTAAGGAGAGGACAGAGGCTGAGTGAGTCCAAACAGTCTCTTGCAGGTCAATTCTAATCAAAACAGTTTAGACAGGATACAGCAGGTGAAAGATTAACAGTCACTTTGTCATTCCAGTTGTTATTATTCACCTGCAGGGTGGCAGGTATCTGTTTGCAAGTGTAAGTGTGTATGTACTTTATGTGTCTGTGTGTGTACATGTGCAGCTCTACAGGGGCTCAGTAAACACATGAATGAGCATGTTACTAACAGAAAGTGGAAATGGAAAATGGAGACTAACAAGATCCCCAAATTCTATAATTTTGAGAAGACTACACTTCTCAAGCACCGGTGTTTCACTGACTTAACCTATGTTAGGGGTTGGAACCAAAATAAATATACCTTTCAGCTGAAACATTTCTGAATAGACTGGTTTTCAGATAGTAAGCACATTTAGTGTGTCACCTGCCTGATAAGAGAAAACCAAACTGCACAGCTAATTTTCATCACTAATTCATATGGTAAACATTTAGTTAGTTGTCTTGTCTTTGGTTTGCCTTTATCAAAATCATCTCAAACTGGATTTGAAGTCACTTAAGCTAAATAGGATTGTCCTAGAATGAATTGGTTTTTACTTCTGGACAATCCATTGAATGCTATTGAAGCACCTATTTCTCAAAACCGCAAGAGTCAACTACTGAGGCCATTACGTTTGCTGGTTAAAAACTAAAGAACTGCATTGGTGTTGACTTTATTGAAGCTGAGTTTGGTTTTATTTGTGTCGTTTACAATGTTAAGGTTAGCCTTCTCTTAAACTCAAAATATCAGTCAGATTCATTACACTTCTGGTCCTTGAAGTTAAATCCTGCACACTTCTGAATAATATGTTGACTGGCAGTTGTGCAACACATTCTGACTGTGCTTAGCTACAGCACTATATGACGATCAGCATGTTAAAGATGTTTGCATGTTTGCTACCAAAGCATGTCACTTAGGACAGATATTTTTATTGTTGACAAAAGCTTTTTATATCTTTGCTTATTTAAATTTCCATTTTATTAACAGATGTTATTTGGGAAAAAATGAAGCCCATGGTTCTTTTATTTTCTACTGAAATAATGAATATCACTAATTATAAGTGACGCTTTCAGCGTGTGGTTTTATTATGGAGGATCTATGCAAACCTCACTTTGGGTCTGCACTAAGACATGACCAAATGAAGTGTCGCTACATCATACAGGAGTAGATGGATACAGTTCCAGTTACTTTTCAACTCTCACATGTCACATATTTTAATACTCACTGGCAAAAACTGTTGCTCGTTGATTCATCAGTCAGCACAATGATAATGATAATAGAGAAGCTGAGCAAGAGGTTGGATTAATTGTATTTGCACGTGTGCATATGTTATGCCTTGATATTCTATTCTCAGGTGGGTGCAATAATACAGTGTCTCCCACTCTTAACTTGAGTTAGAAATTGTTATAAAAAGCCAAAACACAACCACAGTGAGTGTGTGTGTGTGTGTGTGTGTGTGTGTGTGTGTGTGTGTGTGTGTGTGTGTGTGTGTGTGTGTGTTTGTGTGTTTGTGTGTGTGTGTGTGTGTGTGTGTTTGTGTGTGTGTGTCAGTTTTGAAAGGGAAGCAAGTGTAACAGGTAACACATTTTAAGATTTCCCCAGTATTGTCTGGTAATCTGAAGCTGTCGTATGTTCAAATGCAAGGATAACAATGTTTTTTTTCAAAGTTACTTCAGTCATTGAAATATGAGGCAATATGAGGAAAGATTTGACAGTTAGCATGATGAAATGCCATGCACATCAATGTTTAATGATATTTCAAAATGTTTTCTAATGTTTTCTAAATGTATTTATTATGGGTAACATACTGACCTACAGTGTGCTGCTACAGTGCTGGATAATGTTATGATATTGTACAACTTAAGGTCTTATACATACCACATATCGCCAATTCCTTTAGTGATATAAGCTGGTGGAATGGGAGGCACGGCAATGGGTGCCTAAAAACAAACACTTTCTGTTACGTTGTGTTTGGGGAAAATGAAAGGGGAATTTTGAACTAGCTATAAAAAAGCTGAAAATATGTTAAGCTTTGCCTTAAAGTACGGTATATGACGGCAGAATGAACAAGATACATTTGCAGGAAAACATGTCACTCAGATTCTCTTCTAGAGTAGTTTGTATCAGTCGGGTACAACCTGCCATCAGGTGCACTCATCGGACCAAAGTAAACAATGACAGAGGTAAGATAACACATACAAAACATTTTGCAATAATTTGTCTATAGTAGGTGTCAAAGGGCTTCCTTTGTTCTCATAATACTCTCTTTGGCATTTCATAGATCTTTCCAACATGCCTTACACCCATGTTGTGGGAACTAAAAGCTGGCAATGATCCTGTGTGATGTTCTACACATACAGTTACCATCAGTGTCATATTAACATAGAAATTACCTCCCATACCAGACTGGACGAGTCAAATAAGCACATACTTTCTGTATGTTCTGTTCTATTTATGACTGCACAATTATGAATACAATTTTTACTGACCACAATAAAGAACAAAGAATCAAACAAAAAACAAGAGCAATGATAAACTCAACATGACATGACACAGACAAAAATACATGAGGTGTTGAAAAGATTGATTCACATGTATTGATCAGCATACACAAGCACATCGGTCATTGGAGCAGTGTAACTGGTGAATGTGGAGTTTTCTTGAGATAAGTCGAAGCATGATCCAGCAAAATGCAGACACACTCTCCCCTGAATGATTTAAATGGCTACAGCTGTGAACTTCATGAATGGCAAATACACTGGTAACAATCAGAACTGATAAATGATGAGGACGTACCCAGTATGATGTATTTTGGACAAAATGGTTTTTCTGCAGACTGAACTGATATCTTGTGTCCAATAATAAACAACTGTATAGAAATCTATAGATATGAGTATTGCTTAACTTTAACAATCATATCTACGTGATTATGCAAATTGTTTAAACTACAGACATTCAATGTTAAACAATGACAGAGAATCTGATATGCAATCCACAATGCACACTGGCCAGATACTGACAGTCCTCCTCGATCTTTCACTTATATGTGTATGAGAAATTCACCCATGACATTCAATGACCTGTGGAGAAAGAAGAGCTCTCTGATCATACGTTCAACTAAACCCCGTGCTATTTCCTGCCTCCCGTACCACACTGCTTTTTTGCATCTTCATTAGAGACATGTCCAGCTATTCTGTTGTGGTTGATAATGCCAGAAATCTGAGTCATGATGTCCAATGGCGGGAAGATTATGAAAAGGGAGCAGAAATGTGAAAACTGCATCTACCATCCATGGTTTTCCTCCTGTGTCACTTGCAGATGAGACATTTTTGAGGCAGAGGGTGAGCTGAGGGCCAGACTGTGATGTCAGCGAGGAAAATTGAGTGTGTGTTTGTATGGGTCTCGGGGAACGTGTGCGCGTTCAATACTGTACTTTTTGTGAAGAAAAGTTGAAGTTTCTATCCGGGTGGCTTGGATCCACATGCTTAATTCAGGTTCCGGATCACGACTCATCTTCTCTTCCTTTCATAAATATTAATATAATACTTTATTTCCATTGCCCTTGACCCTTATAACGCCATAAACAAAACAAAACAAAACAAAACAAAAAAGCAAAATATCAAAACATTGAATAGGTCTGACAAATTGCAACATCACATAATAAGTAGAATAAAACCCAAAGGAACAGCAGTGGTTGTATAAACATTGTGCTTCTTTAATTTCACTTTGTAAAGTCCTCCACTGTCCTAGTTGTGTTTTAGTTTAAACTTTGTTATATTTAATATATATATAGATAAATGTACACGTATCATCCGCACTGAGGTTCGTCTCTTGTGGCAAGCAGAGGGCAAGCAGAGAGGCTACCAGGAGCACCCTTCTTGTTTCCCCTGTATCTGGTTTGTCCTTTCCTCACAGTTCATTTGTTTATTCATTCATTCATTCATTCATCAGTTTTTTTTTCCATCGGTCTCTTTGTCATTCAGTAGTTCCCATGGTCCCAAAGGTTGGGATGAAAGGGAGACAGTTTCTCTGAAATAGAAGGATTTTCCCAACTTCCTATCTCTCTTTCACTTTCTCCCTGGAATCCCTGTTCCCTCATTTTATTCCCTCAGGTCCTTTGTCATCTTTGGTAGAGTGTCCGACACTTTGGTGTGTCTTGGGAATCGTGTGCACCGGCCATCGAGGATTGGGGTTCAAGCTAGTGGAGACACATGAGAGGGTGCATGTATGGACAAAGAGGGTTGATAAAGGAGAGGAAAAAGTGACAAAGTCATACACTGACATGGATCTATTCAGATGAATAGAGTGACAGAAGAGAGACTGTGAAGTTCAACTGTCAAAGATCCCTAAGTATGTTCACCTTAAATACGGTATGAGCATCAGTTGGTTACACTGAGTGTTTGGGGAGGAAATGTTCAAAGAAAGCAGAGGAGGAGAAACTAGACAAAGACTTTTTGTTACCATTTATCTAAGGAAGAAGGATGAAATGGATGCATGAAGGATAGAAAGACAACGAGTGAAGAGGACAGACAGGTGAAGAGAAGGGTAAGTAGAGGAAAAGACAGCGGGAGGGGTAGAGAGAGAAGTAAAAGAGCACGAGTCAGGGCAGTGTCTGTCAGCGCAGACAGGTGGCGGTGTTGTGGGAAGTGCTCATCATCTGTAGAGTAGCGAGAGTAAGCAGGAGAGTCCAAAGGTCAGCCAGCTGGCCAATGGGAGTGACTTTGATCCACCAATGAGAACTATGGAAACAAAAAAGAAAACAGAGTTATTTCATAAGTTTATAAATGGAAATAATATTGACATCTTTTGGCCAGCTTGTGCTATTTAAGAAATTATTGGACTCATGATGACATTAGGTATTAAAGCAAAACTCAAGAAAGGCACAAGTCTCTGTGATTATAGCACATGAAGATCTGTAACTCTCCACAGGATGCTTTTGTAGTAGACACCTATAATTACAGGCGTGCTGAGCAATCATGAGGGCTCTTTACATTCTAGTCAGCACATGTCAAATATTTTTCACTCATAATTTATTCTTCTAAAATGTGGACTTCTATCACTTGCTGACAAATTCTACATGTGCATTGTTTTACCAGTGGCCACCACAATAAAATTTTCTTTTCTTTTTCCTCTGAAATACAATGTATATGTATAATGTATAAAATCAGATACAAGGTGTAAACTCTGACTTTTCCTCCTTTGTATCATTTTACATATAATTTCTTTGTTTGACCCTTGTAAGCACTAATTTATAAAGAACAGACGAACCTTGACATTACATTAACCACAGGCTAAGTAGATATCATGCATGCGCTATCTTCTTTGACCTAAGGTTGTCTTTAAGCCTGAGGCTGAGTGCAAAGGCATGCACAGTGAACAAAGCCCTGGTGTGGCATAGAGTTTAAGGCTTTCTTCAGGGCTACATCATGCGAACAATACCAAAACATATTAACCAATATTAAACGCAGGAGGAATATTGTAAAAAAGTGATCTGTATTTTATGGTGTCATGTGGAGAAAAAATGAGAGACTGTCAGAGTGGTCAGAAAAAGGGTTGAGTGGAAGAGGAAGGATAGAGAGAGAGACTGAACCGAGAACGAGGGGGTGGATGAGTAAACAAGTAAGAGAAACAGAGAGATCCACCTCTGAGATCCTACACATTTTCATGACAGCTTTAAAACTTTAATGAGAAAAATAAGTTTCAATTGATGTCATCATCATATTTGATGGATTGTTTTTCTTGATTTTTGTTTCTGCAGGTTGTTATTGTTTTTGCACAGTTAGAAGATAAAGCACAGGCATCTTTTTTGTGGTGTCATTTAATTGTTCAGGATCACAACAGTGGCATAGATGAGATTCTCTAAGGCTTTCTCTTTATTTTCTTTCAGTCCCACACGGAAGTGGTGTACAAAAACACACTCATTCTCTTCTTTTACTTACATACGACATACGCTCTCTTTTACACACAGCAGTACACAAATACAGCAACAAATTACACATGCAGGCCGCTCAAAGGCAGAGTTTAATAAATAAAAAGTAGGTATTGTATTAAAAGATCAATATGATTTCATATCACGGGTCCATCCTCCAGGCAGAAAATCAATATTTATATTAAAGCTTTGATCTGTACGCAGCAGACACACACACTCCCACACACATAAGCGCACAAACACACACACCCCTTCCTATAGTTTGCAGGCAACCAACTATAGGGGAACGGGCCGTTTTACATCTCTCCGTCTGTCTCTCTGTTTTTCCTTTAACCCCTCCAGCCCCAGCTCTCTCTCTCTCTCTTACTCATTCTTTTACTTTCTCTACACATACAGTCTTGTAAAGGAGCAGAGAAGTCTATTTCAGTGATTGTGTGACAGTGATACAGGTCTCTGTACTTCAAACCTTTTTTTTTGTTCTGTCATGGAATTTAAATGTGGTTAAAAAGACAATGGATTACTTTTGTACATTTGCATCACAAGTGTTTGTTACAGTACAGTCAAACATTTAAAGTTACTACCCAAACTGTCCACGTTAGTGCCAGATCTCGCTGAGCCACTTCCTAGCTTAAATTTGAGCTGTTTATGTGTAAATAAAATAGATTAAGCTATTTCAGACTTCATTTTGCTTTACTCCTGATTACTGTTCACCTTTTTGGAAAGTTGTCATAATATGATGCGGGGGATCAACATAATAGAGGAGCAATAAAGAGAAAAGAAAATCCAGTTAAAAGTAAAAAGTAAGAGACAAGCTCATCCTCCACCGCCTCTTCTCTTCTCCTGCAAACACGAACAACTGAGCCAGGCAGAGCTCTTTGATTTATGCAGGTGGAGTTGCACCAGACCTGTCACAGGCAATCATCCTTCATTTGTGGAGAGCTGCAGGATAACAGTCCCCTGTGCATTCATAGTTAACCTGAAGTAAATTTGTGTACATGTGTGTATGAGATTGCTAATACTAAAGTTGTCATATCTGTGTATTTGAGCTTATTTGCATCCCTGCATGTGTATACAGTATGCGCTTACATATACAGTAAGCCTCCACTGAAAACACAGGTGGTATTAACAGATGCAGGTCTGTGATGCACGTGTACAATATGTGTGTCAGTTACTGTGTATGCAGTGTGTGTGTGTGTGTGTGTGTGTGTGTGTGTGTGTGTGTGTGTGTGTGTGTGTGTGTGTGTGTGTGTGTGTGTTTCTGACACAGGTGTGATGTATCAGCAGGGTGATGCTGCCAGGCTCGCCTACTCTCCTTCCACATCCATTTGAGATGTTGGGAGCAGCAGCACGATCTCATTGATCTGCCTCAGAAATGTACAGATTCTCTCTCACTCCCTCCCTCTCTCTCTCACAGACACACGCACAAATGCACACAGACACACAGACGCACACACACACACACACTCACACGTACACACACACACGGACCCATATGACAATTTTCTGATCAAACATTGATGTTATGTGCCACTGTACGTGTGCATTCAAAAGCACTATCTCACCACGCATGTCTATTTTATCCTACCTTACCTACGTAAACATGTAATGCCACTGTTTTCTGGCAGTTGGGGTAAACTTGTATGAAGATCACATTACGCAAGAACTTTGGTTTGGGTTCAAATGAAGCAGGTATAAAATGGCTCACTTATAAATCCTGTACATCTTGCATAAAGCGTAGCTGAAGGTATGTTATAACTGAGTTTGCATTTTCCTCTAAGTCATATTCCTTTTGAGTTCATCACACCAAAAAAACAAACGTTGATTTTAATTCTTCTATCATCCTCATTTTATCTCGGTAGTTCCATTTGTGCAGAAATCTGTACTCAAGACAGAACCGTTTTTGTTTCTTACAATGGCAAGGACTCTTTAGTCGCCTGCCTGATAATTACCCATCTGTCTGCACTGTATGTCTCTGCTTGCAAAAAACCTGCAGGACACAAATGCAAACACACACACAGACACACACTCAAAGACCTCAAGAGCTTTCCTCTTCCTGTTTACACCTTCATCCATTATTCACTCCATCCGCCAGAGTCTTTACATGCACATATGTGTGAGATCACACACTTGCAAACACACTCATACTCAGGCGTCTCACATTGATGTTTTGAGGAGGTAAAAACTGCTGTTTGTAATTCACTTTGTCATTTTTTCTCATTTGCGTTGCTTCCATGGCTCTAATGTTTTCTTTGTATTGGGGCAAAGCAGTAAAACGTGAGCAAAATCAGTAGGTTCTCACCACATGTTTTTTGTACTCATATTCTGTGCCAGCATCTATTGTGTGCTTTTCCTTCCTGGAAGAGGGTCCCTGCTCTGTTGTTCTACCTGAGGGCTTTTCCTTTTCTTCCCCATTAAAAGGTGTTTTTCGTGAGTTTTTCCTTATTTGAATTGAGGGTCTAAGGATATAGGGTATCATATGCAGCACAGATTGGAAAGCCATTAGAGGCAAATTTGCAATTTGTGATGTTTGACTATACAGTATAATAAAAATTTACTTCAATAAACTAGTCACTCATTAATAAATTATGTACTACATACTTTTGTAAATGGCAAAATTACTTAAAGTAAAAATTAGTCTAAATTATAGGCACAAATGCCAAAAATAAGATAAAGTCAAACTAATTGGCTGGATAACCGTTAAAAGATCAGTTGTTTATTCTACTTACATTTTGGCCCACATTTTTGATTCTTATTCCGTTACACAGTTTCAAAGTGTCTCCATCTCTCAACAGTAATGGCAGTGTTCAATAACGTAACGGTGCCAACTAGCTGTTGTGCATGTCTGTAGACAGAGCTAATGCAATGAAGGCTGTTATGAAAGTTTACTGACGTTTATCTGCCTGTGTGTGTATGTTTGCATGCACGTCTTGGCTGGCAGAGGGCAGCTCTTACTGTACATAAACTGCTGGAAGGTTGTAGTCACATATTCTCTTTCTTCTTTTGGTTCTTGGACTTTTTTCTCTCTCTATCTCTTCTCTCTCTTCTTCCTCTCTCTCTTTCTCAACCCCCATCCACACACACACAAGTACACACACTCACAACCACACATACTTTCGGTCACTGTCAGTCTTTGACCTTTTCTCAGTCTCTGTCTTTTCTCCACAACCCAACCCTCTATTTGGTCTGTTCGCTATTTGAGTCTCTCTCCACACGTGTACGTGGATTCGGTGAAACTCACTGTTTTAGTCTTTCTGGTTCACCCTTAAGGTAAAGCGGACTCTCACGAACAGTATTTAGGAATAACAAAATAGTAATCTGGTATTCTATTTATGGGCAGATAGCTTGGTTTGACTTGTCTAGCAAGCTGGAATGAGTGGTGTCGAGAAATCGTGGTCAGTTTATTGAGTGAAAACAACTCTCCCTGTTGGATCCAACTGTGTTTCTCTTTCTTTCCCTGTGCAGATATTGCTTTCTTGCTTTTTGTCCAAGTCCTTATCGTCATACATCATCACAAACTCCCTCCTCTCTCTCTTTCTCCCTAAAGGGTAAATAAAGAGCTTTCAAGGATGAAGAGCAGTGTGCAGAGGCATACAGATAATTAAGGGTAGATGGCTAATAGAGAACAGAAGGTGAGAAGAAAAGAGGATACAATGAAGGTGGGTGTGGAGGAGGCAGTTGAGTTGCCGTGTGGAAGTGTGGAAGAAAGAGATAGAGCACAATGTGAAGTAAATAAAAATGTAGAGGCAGAAGAAGGGCCACAAATGATGATGAGGCTTCCAGTTCGCCTCCATGCCGGTGCCCTGTGGTTTCCACTTGTCTGCGAACAGCTCCCACACTGACAACATTTTCTCTCTGCGCCATATTTCCACACTTCCCAAACATTAAGGAAGTGTTCTTTTTCTCTTGTTCCTTTGAAATCCTCTGTCTACAGTAATTCCCTTCTCTGCTGCTTCACAATTCATTTCTTTTCAGATGAAATCAACTCAGTTTTATTCTGTTCTGTTTCAGCTTCTTAGCAAGTGCTTTATTGGCATGTCTGCTGAAAACAACAAAGCTATCAACACTTTTTAGACCTTCAAGAATTATATTTCCTTCCTTATTTCGGTTCCCTTGAAAGTGCCTGCACAGACAGACAAAGATTGGGGCAGAAACAGTTAATCACAGATGTTTCTTTGTGTTTGTGTGTTTACATCTCTCCACTCAAAAAAAAGTCTATCTTACCTGTCTTACCTGCGCTGGCTACAGTGTTCTCCTGTTTGCACTTCCCTATGGTGATGGACACGTCGTCAATAGCAATATCCCCCTCGAATCTGGGGCCTCGAATTCCTTCAAACACAATCTGTTTAGGCAAGAGACAAAGACACAAATGGATGCTGGGTGAAGATAATTGGCAGTAAATATCTGGTTAGTCAAAACACAGGCACAGCCCTGCTAGAATTTTCTCATTACCTTTTTTTAAAAAAAAAAAGTGATGATGAAATGCTTTGATTTCAGTTTGAACATAAAAGATGTCTCATTGGTCAAATGAATTAATTCAGTGGCACTGCAATTAAAAAAAAAACATGCTGAAACTTTAATTAAATATACAGCACAGAAAATAAAATACAAATAGTATTATCCTTCAGTATTAAGGATTTAGAAGCATTCCTACATTCTTATTCCATAATAATATATGGACCCACAACAACAAAACTAAACAGGAGACCCATCTGAAAACTTTCCAAGCGACTTCCCCAGCCATCTGGTTTTGACTGACAGCCTAATTACTGTGGTGTACCAAGGCACCAAAAGCCCATCGCACCCAGCTAATCAAAAACCAAACGTATTCTGTCTGGAATATGAGGAGGAAAGAAGCAAATAAACATGAAAACTTTGTTGCTCCAAAATAACAACAAAAGCAGCTCTCACAACTGTAGCTGTTATTGGCTACAACTGCAGACACTAGTGCTTTATAATGTTTAATTTTAAATATGACAGCCCAAGTGCTTGCTGTGTAATCATATCTGAGTGATTTTCAATCCTACAGTAATAATGGCTTATTTGATCTGTTAAGTGGTTTCTACAGAAATGTGCGCCATGCACAAATCGATCTGAGGGCTCATAAAAATGTACATATTTTCTAATACATCTGCCAACTAGCCCTTGAGAAAGGCAATTAACCCTCAAGTTATTCCAACAGAGCAGAGAAAGTAGCAGGTGATGCTGATGGAAAAACTGAGGGCCTGCTGCCTGTATACCATTTCGTTGTACGTAGTGTTAACAAGAGAGGGGGGCAGGTGCATACATGGAGGGCTATCAAATATGCATGACTGGCCTCACTTTAAAAACTCCATCTGTTAACACCATCGTGCTGTGGTAGAGTATTAACAGAACACAGAGGGTATTTAACCCAAGAAACAGGCAGAGCAGGGCCGCCATCAATTTGTGTGTAAATATATCAAGCCAAATCAAGGGTGGATTCAATTAACCTGGAGAAAAGCCTGACATACATGTTCTGTGGAAATGAAAGGTGGAGAATGACGAAGCAAAAGCATCTCTCTCTGCAGAGGCATTCCATTACCTGTGTTTTAATCTGCAAGTGTTGTGCTGTTAGCTCCTAACAGCTATGTCAGTTTGAAGTATCAAACAGAAATTCATGGGGCAGATACCAATGACCTATTTACTGCCATAGACAAGAAACAGCATGACTGCGTGCATGTGAAGTAATATCTCCAGTTTACTTCAGCAGGGTAATCATGAAAAGCCAGCTTAAAGGGGAATAAGGAAAGTTTTGTAAATGTCCCTCACCTAGTTTGGTCAACCTCTGGCTCAGTTACTGTGCTCCTGCTTGAGAATCGAACATTTCTAGCTTGATTCACTTAGCCTGAGTGTACTGCCCAGTGTGTGAGCACACACAAACTTGCACAAGTGTATATACAGATAGCCTAAACCATTTTTTCTTTCTGTTTCTCTCTCTGTGTCTCAGTCTCTCCGCCTCTCCAATTCAGTTACATAGATAAAGGGGAGGGAAACAGAAGAGCAGCACCACCTCTTTCCCACTTGCTTTCTAATTTAGTCCCAGAACGAGAGATCTTCTTTGAATGAATAAATAAAATAATTAGGAGAACCTTGAAGCTGACTGGGGAGGGGAGAGTGGAGGGAGAGAGAAAAGAAGTGCAGCAGCAGCAGCAGCAGCAGAGACTGGCTGGGTTTAGCTGGTCGGCTCATTTGTGCAAAAGGGTTATATGATTTTTTAGGCAGAGGGTAGGTGTGAGGGAAATTGAGCTAATTGGTCAAAAGGCCATTCTCATCTAATTTATAAACTCTACGATGCGGTGTCTTCACTGTGTGCTTGTGGTTACTATTTTGTTTTATTTATATACTTTCTTCCTTAAATTCTTTTCTCTTTGTAATTTTTGTCACTAATAGAACCAACCCAACACACTACAGGAACCCCTATAGCCAACAACAAACACACATCCACACAAAAACACCGACAGTGACACTGAAGCTATGCATGCCTGCCTCTGTACACCTGCAAGCACGGGACGCCAGATTGTAGTATAATTAGAGATGATGAGAAAAATAATTGGGAGAGGAAGCCCAGAGAAACACTGGCTTTGACACAGTACACAGACCAAAAGACCAAATAACCCACTCCTTTAAGCCACATAACAGCCCGTTCACCCAGAGTATAATAATTCCCTCAAAGATATCAAACAGAATAGCATAGCACAAAGCAATGCAACATCCTGCCATGGAAAACAGGCACACAAAATAATGGTTTCATGAGTTTATTTTTCTGGAAAGGCTCCGGGGAACAGGCCTATGCCCTTTCACTTAATGTTCATTGCTGACAGATTAAGCTGAAGTGCGAGTTACCTGTGACAACAAGTCCCACACACTAAAACATCACTGCTAGGCACTGTGCTGAAGTGTATCCACGAGTATATCTCAGGGTTTTCTCAACCTTGGGAGTGGAAAGGTTGCTTGATATACAGTATCTGAATGATACTTGAATGATAAATAATGATTTTGACTATTGATTTGTCAGATATATTTTATTGCATAGTGCAATATTTAATTATTTCTGTATAACAATCTTTGCACTTAAAAGTGTCAATGCTTTCCTGAAATTCTCATGACATCAGGGACAACTTTGTAAGTGGCGGGATCATTAGATGGTGGGATGTAAAAATAAGGTCATGTGCCATTAAAGGATCCTATAATATCAAATGTGCCTGAGATTTTATTTTGACATTTACAAAATACTTAAAAGCCATCAAACTTCTTTGGAAAGGTAAACTACAGTGTCTCAATTTCAAAATTACATGTAAAATTCTCTCAGTTCCCAGTTCTTGTCACAAGACAGTGTATGTGAGGAAGCCAAAGTAAGATAGACAGCTTGTGTGCAGGATCAAAGGGTGTACAGTAAAGTGTCAGGTTGGAGTTGTGAATGTGTCGTTTTGTCGAGCCTTGTAACCTTTAATGTTCCCATTGATGTGCTGTCCACATACCAGAGGGGACACAGCCATGAGAGAGAGAGTAAAAGAAAAAGAGAGTGTGTATGCATGTGGTTGTGTGTGTGTGTGTGTGTGTGTGTGTGTGTGTGTGTGTGTGTGTGTGTGTGTGTGTGTGTGTATGAGAGAGAGAGACACACAGAAAGAGAGATAGAGAAACGTACAGAAACTCCTTTGAAATACAAGTGCAGAAGAGAGTCCCTACAGTGTGAGGCACACAAATGTGGGTTGGCCTGGTTTCCAACGAGCCCCCCAGGTACCAAACATTGCGAGGAACACAGATGGCCTCTGGGTAATCCACAGAGGAGCGAGTGGGGACACAAATAATCTACTACGTGTACATGTAATTTCTGCTTTATACATTGGTCTCAATGAACAGCCAGCATCAAGGCCAATTCACTCTGATTACTTTAGATTTTACACAGCAGCATGATTGGCAAGCTTGCAGAAGAAGACAGGTCGTGGTTCGAT
Source organism: Xiphias gladius (assembly GCF_016859285.1). Lineage (NCBI taxonomy): Eukaryota > Metazoa > Chordata > Actinopteri > Istiophoriformes > Xiphiidae > Xiphias > Xiphias gladius. Next base: position 13,626,165 of record NC_053400.1, read on the forward strand.
GGAACAACATTTAGCAAGAGAAATTGCCACAGATACTGATGTAATAGTGGAGATAGTGCTACTCAAATGTTTCTTTTTCCCTGAAGATGCAATAAACCCAAATCAAGGGGAGAAGAGCTCATAAAAAGGCAGTTCACATTTCATGAATTTACAACTTGAATATACACTGACATTAGTAATCATGGCCAGTGGGCAGTAAACAATTTAAATTCTAATGCTTCTTTATTGGTTGACACTACCCCCGTTCATAATAAAAGCTTTGCATTAATGCAAGCCAATGGCTGGGCTAAAGCTGTTGTTTCAGAGAGGCAGGAAGGGAAGCTGTTCTCAAAGACATCATTACTTTTGTTGGACAGAGCACAAAGAGAGGGGTAATGCTGAGACGAGTGGTCGTACCTCAAAGACCTTCGGTGCAAGTAGTCAGTGAGCTGTGCACAGGACTAGGAAGTTTGTGTTCTCTGTGGACATGCTCTCTCTCATGAAGTAGAAATGAAACAAGCATCAATATGCAGTCATGTCTGCAGTCAATGGAACTAAGTAACATCTGCTTCAAAACGTGATCCTCCGGGAATTCAACTGGATTAGAAAATCATATGAATGATGTTGAAAGGGGAAATTTGAGACAATAGATACACTACAAGGCGACTGCTGTTTATTTTTCTTGAGAATTTAGGTTAATGGTTTCTTCAATTGTAGAGGAAAAGAATCAGCATTAAACAACAAAGCAACAGCCACAAACACAGCTCCTGCTGTAGGCAACAATGCCTGGACCTTAATTAAACTAGGTTTGCACATTACCCAGCTTCCACACAGGCCTTTGAGATGGGAAATTAATGTTAATATTACTGCCATTTAACATGAACCCGACTTCCCAACTTCACTGAAAAAGATCAAAAGAGAATGACAGTAAGACAGAGACAGATCAAACATGTAGAGAGGCTGAAACTGAAACTTAAAAGGGGCACTCCACCAGTTTTACATTTTGAAGTCAATTAAGTAGTTATACCCCAACTTTAAGAAGGTGTAATACTAAATCCCAGGAGTACGCATTTAACAGACTCTGCATTTAAGTTAATGCTGTAATATAATTCTATGTGATTATATGATTTAAATTTGCGTCGCACTGCAGCTGCAGACTGGAGTCTCTGTGAACAAGGACGGCCAGTGATGAACCTGTGATAGCGGTTTCATGTGAATGGGTTCAAACGCAAGTTGAACATGAGTTCAGCAGACCGACACTACATGAACCTCTTCTGTTTCAAAGAGGTATAAATAATTCATTCTGACAGAACGACAGCGACAAAACAAAAACACTTGTGACTAATCCTTTGCAACAGTCTGACTCTAATGTCTCAGAATTCATGTAATTAATCATGCACACTTGATACTGTTTGGACACTGCATAGCATGGACACTGTTTAAATACAGTTCAATTGGCGAGGGCTGCTAGTCTTTGCATCATATACTTGTGGAAACACAGCAAACCAATACCTGTCCTTCCAGCAGCCAAAACACAATCCCAAGTCATCTTTAACGGTCATCTGCTCCTTCATACACATCACTACCAAGAGTTTTAGATACAGTGAGCCATACCAATTGGCGAAATTAACTTAAAAGAGCCGCTTTTCACAATTCAAACTTCTTCCTTCCAACAAAAGAAGCTGAACAGCAGAACACAACAACAGCATTGAGTCAGGTAATTGTCAACAGCAGACAGCTCAATGATTATTATTGATTGTAAGGAAACCAGCACTCCCTAGAGACCGCGAGAGATAGAGAAGGAGAATGAGAGATAGAAGATACTGGGGGAATGTGGGAAAGACAGGGCGTCTCGAGGAACAAGAGCATCAGAAGGTGGCGCTGGGAGACACAGCGATTGGAGCTGAAAAAAGTAGGAAGGACGGGCCAAGAGAGAAAACTCGGGAGACAGACAGGTGTGTAGTAGAGAGAAAAAATGGGGTTCACCCTTCTAATTTAATTTCAACAGGCCCCTGGGGAGCTCGATACATAACAGAAAGTTGTAGGAAGGGAGGAAGAGCGAGAGAAGGGGAGAGAGAGGGTAACAAAGTATGTTTATCAGCTCATCTCCTCTGGCTGGTGCTGGGATCAAGGTTACATGCTCTCTACATTATTTAACAACTCTATTTGTTACATGGCAGTGGTTTATTTGGTGGGTAAGTGTTTGTGTGTTCGTGTTCAATAGACAAACTGAAGAACTGAGATATCTGTTAAGGTTATTGTAAAGGTTGTAAAATATTCATTTGAATGGCAACTCAAAAAGCATTCCTATAAATCATTCAATTGATTGATTGAATTTAAAAAAAAAGTATATTTAATAAATTTTCTTGGTGATTTCAGTCTGTTTGCTTAAACTCTCAAAACTGGATACAAACAAATTTTTTTTAATATATTTTGTCATTAGATCATAGAGGTTAATGGAATTGGTCGAGGTTTTGGGGTGTGTTGGTTGACAGAAAAAAAGGAAGAGGCTTCAACCAACGGTGGTTTTCAACTTTGTGCCACCATTACAAGCTGGTACAGGTTGTACCTCAAACCAGACTACTGCAGCAGATTTCACTAATTAGCACATGTTCACTTAGAGAAAGAACTTGTGGGAACCTTCACTAAATTGGTCCTCAGTGGAAGATGAGTTAGATGACCACTGCACTACGTGATGGGTTCGACAACTTTCCAGGTCCTATGTGATCAAGGACAAATGTGATGGACTGGACAAAGGTATGCATGAACAAATCTGAGAGAGAAGGATGGGCATACGGTACAAAGCCACACTCATACCCCTAACCCAGTCGACGGAGTGGACTAGCATTACAGCACATGCATGCACTTGAGAAAGACCACACACGGAACAGAGAGACAAGAGCAAATTAGTCATATACGAGGCAACCTGCAGTTGCCAGGGCGACAACCCCTCTCTTGCATGCATCCTTTCTCAGTCATCTATCCTGCCTCACCTACCTTTGCCCGACTCACGATACAAATGGGGGGATGTATACTTGAGATGCATTAAGTGTTTTATTGATGACACAAATACACACTCACCTCTTGTTCTCTCTCGTTCACACACCCACTTTCTCTGCTTTGCAAACACCCCCTGTTTTGCTCATAAACAAACATACACGGTGCTGACTGCTGTTTTCTTCTTGACTGTTTAATTCCTATTCATTACCAGCAGGTTATGTGGTCTGGACTGATTAAGCTGGCTGCTTTAACACTGCATAGACACAGTGTGGTAAGGAAAAGACTTGGGACTGCCTCTTCTGTCACAGTATGTACATACTGCACATTATATTGAGCAGTTTGTTGTGTATTAGTGATGTCTCTGCATGTATTTTCATCTGTGTCGTGTGTGTACATTTGTCTCTGTGCTGTGTTGAGTGCGCAGGTTCTGTTTCTTTTTTCTAGGTCTGAGAAGTGATACCTTCAGACATTTTAATGGCTTATGTACATTCCTCCCTTTTGGCCCCTAAACTGCATTTTACCTATTCACTGACCCTGGCCCTCAATTGTGATACAGTTACCCGTTTCCCATCCCACCTTTTTCCCACATACTCACTAACAGTTAAAGACACATAGACAAAAACACATAAAAACCTCAAGCTACCTTGGTGTGGGGATATACATAAATGCTGTAAAATTGTTATTTTGACAGGATAAATTCTACCTGATTAAATCCTGTTATGTGTCTGGAGTTTAATCCCGTCAGAAATAGATTGTTGTTATGTTCTAAGAGGGGAAAGGACATCAGTATGTAAGTAAATCAAGAGTATAATGTTTTTTGGCAAACACCCCTCTTTAAACATCAGTATGGTGGCAGATAATCAGAAAGAAAATATGTGGGTAGGATGTAATTTAGTATATATGCAATGATCTTATTTTACAGCAAATGCAACAAAGCCCAATTAATTCTGGCTTTGCCAGTTGCTAAAACAACTGTAAAAAGTAAAATTTAAACCGAAAAAACTGGACCCGATGTTGTTATGTCTGTCTGAGAATAGGAAAAAAATGATGAGATCTGAGAAAAAGATGACCTGTTAGCTTCCTCTAAGAAGGACAGGCCAGAAAGTGTGAGAGGCTAAGAAATGAGACTAAGTTAGCAACATGTGTAGAAGAACAAATACTGTAGGTCCTATACTGTATACTATATGTATGTGTGCATGAAGTGTTCCAGACTTAATTTTCCCTTTACTGGTGAAAGAAACAGGGTGTTGCGGAGGAATGTTTAACGACGAGCAAATGCAGCCCCCAGCTAAGGCCTTCAGCCCACATTCATCATGGATTCAATGTCCCCCATGCATGTACAGAGAGTATCTTGAATCATTACAACACAACTAGCAGGCATCCCCTGCTCATAAATAAGCCTGTTAATTGACCTGTCATAGCTAATTGCTGCAGGGGATAGGAGACTGGAATGTGTGTGCGTGTTTAAAAAAGAGTTTGTCTGTATGTGCGCACGTGTCTGTATCTAACACAGTGTTTATATATGTGATTTTGTGTGCACGTAAAGATAACACAGACAGATAGACAAATGGAGAGGTAGTGTGTGTGTGGGTGAGTGTGTAGCCAGTTGGATAGTTGAAGACTCTCTTTCCTGAGTCTGTTGTTTTAGAGGCAGTAGTCATTAGCCTTGAGATAGGAGGGTGTGAAGCGGACCAGAGCAAGAATCGACCCAACTGGTCCGCCTGTCCCAGCACTGGGCCAGAGAGGAAGATAAGTGGAGAGAAGGGGAAAAAAACAGAAACAGGAAGAGATCGAGAAACACACACGGGAGGTTTGAGGCATGCAAAACAGAACCATCATCTTTTTTGCCGTCTCCCTCTGCTGGGTTTTAAACTTACTGAGGTAGACACATGTGTATGCACACTCACAAACAGACACACAGTGAGCGAGAGAGGCTGGGAAAATAAGTGAAAGAGAGGAAGCATCATGTCCAGTCCAGAAAGGAGGTCTGAGTCATCTAGTTTACTTGGCCACATCCCAGCAGGGAAGAGCTAACTGCAAGCGCAGCCGCCAAAGAGCCGATGGGACCTCAATGATGTGTCAACAGATAGTGCTCAAACACAGGCAGTTCCTCTGTTAGGTCTCGAAGACCATTTTCTTCCACTATGGACAGAAAACGTATAGTAAACTTAAACTTTAAACTTCTGGTGAACTTAAACACGGGAAAATTTCTGTACAGTTCAAACTAGAAAAGGCTGTACCCATTGAACTTAATCTGGGCGTGTTCAGCGTTTTAGATATGAGAAATAGTTCACATAAAATCTAAGTTACTTCTAAAGGAAGAGACCTTAAGTCCTTATAAAAGCAAATCACATATGGCAGGCTGGGAATTGGCCCAAATTTAAGCCTCAATTATTCTCTGGTTATCCAATCATTTACATTTTTTTTTTTTACAGTACATTGAGTCCCATCATGCCCCTGTGTATTTAGATTGTATTCAAGGAAACATTTAGTTGAACCTACCGAATATCATACATGAATATAAACTCTGGTAAAAAAAACTTGCACTCCTTAGTAACCTCGTATATGCACTGATCGTATTCTCACTCTCCTGATACTAATTCCGACACTAGCGTCAAAGTACCGATCTGTTTGTCTTTCTTTTTCATTTTTAAACCCGTATACCTCTTTGAGTGGAAATGATTGGGAGCTTTCTTCTGCGGCTTCTGTGATGCTGTAACATCATTTCTGAACAAATGTATATATATTTATATGCCGACATTCTTTTCAATTATATTGTTCTTGAAGGTTTTTGAAAACTGACTCTGAATCTGTATTCAGTGTAGATAAATGATATCTGGCCAATACCCAATCCACGTCAAAAAACTCAGTAATGGCGTTGATACCGATCCACTGTATCGAGTTGGTGCATCACTAACTTCACTTGTTCTTTTAGTTTTATTCAGAGGTCATGACAGTCCATAGACACAGACTATATATGCTGTTTGGATCTTTCAGATCTGTGTGAAACCTTGCTCTACACCCGGAGATCAGCACATTCTTGATGAAGCGAATAATCCTCTGGCTGTGTGGATAGGCTTGGTGCTGACATTCAGCAGAAAATGAGCTGAATGTTCACTCAGAGGCTCCTCATTTATCAATAAGTCCGCCTCAGTGCTAAAATGTCAAAATGCTGTACCCACATTTATTTAATACATGAAAAATGCACCCCAGCTTCTCATATAAAAGCTTGGGGTTAATTTATATTTATCATATTTTTCATAGCCTTCATTAGTACTACTTTTCGCACCAATCTGTGTGGCTTGATAAATAATTATGTGATCCTGCATCGAGTCCAGCGGGCAAACTCTCTCACTGCTTACATTCTGAGACTGTGATTGGTTGGAGTGGCCCAGGAGCTGGCAGGGACACTCACAGAGCAGGTGATTGCCAACAGAAAGCTTGAGTTCTTTCTCTACCCTCGCCACCTCCCTGATGCTAAAAACTTTCCTCCATTTCAAGTACCTATTGATATTTTGTCTCCATCAAGGAAAATAAAAAAAGAATTTGGATATGCGTTAACGCTGACATCACTTTATATGAGGTGGAAATAATAATAATAATATAAATTCAATGACGTTTTCTGGTTCTTCAGGGCTTTAAAAGCCACTGTGGAAAATTTCCTGTAAAAAATTCATTAGATTCCAAGCAGAGTTTCAATCCCAATTCTTTGTGGAATTCCCTTGATTCCTAACAGCCACCAGAGTATAAAATATCCCCCGTTCTATGTAGGCTGCAGTAGAGGCCTTCCTCTTGGGGAAAGACACAGCAGAATGGAAACGGGTGCAGTACAGGCATTATTTAAGAGATGACAGGAAAAGAGGAATACAGTGAACATAAAAGCCTATAAATTCTTTTTTTTCTTTCTTCTTCTTCTTCTTCTAGAGCGAGCCAAACCAGAACTGACAGTGGTGTCAGTAGGTGGTGGAAATTAACCCCTCAAGAAGTACACACTGGTGGCAATTTAGAGGTTGAGTTCTTTCAACATCAAGCAAACAGTACAGAGCAGTTTACATGTTTGGATCTCAACAGATGACTGGGTCGTACCTTTAGGTTGAGTTTTGCCACTGCACGCACACAACTCAGCTGCTTAGAGTAAAGCTGCAGGATCGCGGGGTGCGTTACTACAGTCTCTAAGAAACACAAGCTCCTCGGTTGTATCCTCTTTTCTAGGGTTCATTTGTTTTTCTATAAAGACAAACATTCTCCTAAAACAGTATACATCTGGTTTCAGTGCACAAGCTGCTTCCTTTTTCTGCTGCATTGTTGTTTTTGTAATTGTAGTAATTTAATAATTACTTTTCTTTCCTACGTTGGGAAGAAAAGTAATCACCAAGCCCTTACCTGGAAGGGTCCACTGGGGCTGATGTCAAAGAATGCTTTTTTCCAGTCTGGGCCTTGATGACCAGACTTCGTCCATACCACCGAGTCCACAGACGCAATGCTTCTCACTCTCAGAAGCACATTGAGAGTGCCTGTAAGTATGCACACATGCATTCCCACAGACATACACCCGCAAACACATTCACACACATACAGATTATTAGAAAGTGTAAGCAAAGACTGAATACTGAGTTGTGGCAGGCTGGCAGCAGAGCTTATCATTATTGAAACCTAAAGGCAAAACATTTTAAACATAATGACCCACACATAATGACTTATTTGCACCAACAGTCAGAAAGGAGCACATACTGAAAGACTGAATACATACAGTGGACATACTGTATGTATTCACACACACACACACACACACACACACACACACACACACACACACACACACACACACACACACACACACACACACACACACACACACACACACACACACACACAGTGAACAATAAATAGACTATGATCTAATCAGTTGAGATGTCCCAGTCCTTACTGTAATTAGTCAACGATCATAATGAGCATCTACCCGTTTACCAGTCACAATAAGATGTGTAACCACCTAATGATTGCTCCATTGTATGTACAAAAATACACCTAATTGTTTACAGTCACAAGAGAGATACAAGGTGATTGAATGTAACCATCACCTTCATCCCAGTGAAACCCCTCCATGTTTTAAAGGCCAGCAAAAATTTACAAGAAGCGCGCTCTATTCTGACTGTCACTGGCATTAAGTCACCCAGCATCATTAAATATCTAACTCCTGTCTAGTTGTCTATTTTAAATACTATGTAGGAAGGATTTTGTCCAAAAAATAAATGGGATCAAACTCTAAATGACAGTTTAGAGTCACTGTTTGAGTGCCACATGCTTCAATTAACTTAATTTCTACAGGCAAAAACATGGCTGTGATATGGTTTCCTCTAATTTATATAGGAAGTAGAAACAAATGCATTGCCTACTGCAAGGTCAGATACTACATCTGGGTAACATGTGCGTGAAGATTGGATGTGTGAAGCCTCTTGGATGAGTGGTGATATGTCCAGTGGATGGTTTTTTATTTTTATTTTATAATTTATTTTTATTCTACACTGATAGATGTGTATGTGAGTGCATATAGTGTGAGTTTGCATGTAGATTTATGCTTGCGTATTTGCACAAATGATTATCATTCTGTTGCCTGTATGTGTATCTTTGATTGAGGTAGTTTTACTCAAACCTTGAAGCAGCAACCTGGCAGGAATTAACTTCCTACTCTATCACATGAGATGCGTGACTAGAGCGAGTGTAGTGGATATGGGGGCAAACAGAGAAGTTAGGCGACATGTTTTTGGTTTCTGTGTGTGAAAGAAGCAGTGAAAAACAAACTGTCAACCCAGTCATCACCCTGAAAATAAACACAATGTTCAATTAGCCTTTGACCATCTAGAAATTCTCAAATACAAGGTTTGACAGTCCAAGTTTCCAATGTATTTGCACATTGTACATATGTGTCAATTAATAGATATTCTGGGATCTAAGTTTGTCAGATCTGTCAAAACGGATTGATTCCAGGCTCCCTATGAAATCTTCAAGGAATCCTTTTTGCCACGAATTGGATAAGAAGATTGATTCAATATGAAACTGGCGCCAAAAGCCAGTTAGCTTACCATAAAGACTGTAGACAGTCATGTCTACGGTGGCCTAGAGAGCACCACATACTGCAAATTAAATGTCACATAGTTATTGGGATTTGAAAGCAATCAACAAAAAGCTATTGATAGGTTAATAGCAAATATCTGCAATAATATCTAAATAATGCAATCACAATATTATTTACTCATTTTCCACCACCACTGATGGATAGTTGACTTTATGTACTGTATGTTTTTCACTCTGTAGTGTCACTCACATGCAGCTGTTCAACACATGAAATTTGAAAGGACATGGGTGGCACTGTTATATAATGGAAAGAAACATTGGCTTAGTCTGGTGTAGCCCACTTTCACCTGCTCAACCCACTCTCTCATTCTACCTCCACGTATCTGAGGCTCATTGTCTCTTTCCTTGCTCACCACCCATTCTCTCTCTATCCTCCTCTGACTGTTGCAGCATCACCATCACAACCTACACACACACACAGACACCCGGCAGACGGAAAAGGGAAAGAGGACCCTGATAAGCCGTCTATTGATTGGACTGATGTAAAGGAGAGTGTGTTGGTAAGAGTGTCAGGGAGGCAGAGGAGAAGGCACAGCTCTATCAGGGCTACTTGTCTCGAGAATCATGAGTGGGGAAGACAGCAGAGGTACATAGCCACACACACAGACAGAGATACACACATACATTGCTATATTTGAATTGATTTGAGTTGGACGGTTTCTGTTTTTGATTTGGTTGTCTCCTCCCTCTGTCAACTCCACCTAAATAGGGTTCATGTCCTATGCCCGTCTCTGCCGCAGGTTAGCCACGGAGTCAAAGCAATCCTAAACGGCACAAACATAACAAACAATTAGCTAGAGTCTGTGTTCTGGCTTCTGAAACCAAATAACAACAACAAGCCAAAGCATGTTATTCAAAGTTCTGAGTAAATAACCAATTCAGGAGCATGAGAAAAGGGACAAATCTGGGCTTAGCTAAATCCTTTTTTAATCAAACCCTGCTAGACAACAAGCTGATCATAATGTTTTCCTTAAAATGAGAATCTAAACCTTAAAAGTTAGAAGTACACACTTAAATTAGTAGCTTCTAAAAAAAGTGTATATTACCACAAAAAAGTAACTCTTGCTATTTGGTATACAGCATTCAGCCACAACATTGAAACTGGTAACTGGTTTTAATGTTGTGGCTGATCGGTGTAAAATAACATCATGTAATGCTGTATGTTAAATGCTATACTAACAAAGCTATCTTGTCACATAGCTACCATTCTTCTTCCCCACAGTCTTGTGAATATTCATACAGAGACCTTATTTAAATTCTTACTTAATAAAAGTGTTATCCAAAACAACAGACAAGGTGTCGAAAATTTAAATAACCCCAAACTCTGATTTGTCTTCCATCACTCTGAAGTGAAAATGAACCAGTGATTCCAAATAAGCTTGCCAGTGGCACTCTGCAAACCTGAGCCAGTCAAAACTACTACCCAGTGCCAAACAAAACTAATTAAATGTTGTTTATTGCTGCTGCCAGCCAGCCCAAAGAGAAACACATTAAGGTGAACAAAACGGGGAGGTCTTTATTTGCAGTGCTGGCCTATTGTAAACCTAAAATCCAAACTAGTCAAAGGGAATCATGCTTTCTTTCCTTATATCTGTAAAAATACTCAAGAGATAATTTTCCTTGTTTTATATTCACAAAGCCTGTGGATTACAAAACAGGTAACACACAGTAAATGTCAGTCGGAGAAGGGCAATATCTCAATAGTTTTTCTAAAAATTCCATATTTCAAAGTTCATTGAATGCTACAGCCCTTTTAACACTTTACAGTACTTTAACTTTATACAACTGAGGACATTAAAACTAGTTGCAGTACTTAAGCATAAAGCACTACCTCTTGCTCCTCTCAATACCTCTGAGCATTACCAGGTTGATGGACTCTCCAGCAGCTCTCTGCTCTAGCCTTTTTTTAATCTTACTTCTATGCCTCCTCATACTTGTTTGCTCACTCTTCCTTTCTCTCAGTCCTTGTATTTTTCCTACCATCCTCTTTGCTCTCACTCTCTTCATTAACCCTCTCTCCTTTCCTCCAAGGCCGGCCGACCCTCATACCCCACCCACTGTTCTTTTCTCATCTTTCCTCTCACTGAGCCCCTTTTCCTCATTTGGTCTCTTTTCGTCATTAAGAGTCAAACTGTGTCTCCCTGGCAGTAGTATTTGCCAAGGTAAGGCAATTAAAGTAACAACAGATTGGAACAGACTGTCAGAACTAAAGAATAAATTTGGGGAGGGCTTGTAGCCAAGCTGGGCATAACTGGTGACAGAATTTACTAATTGTAAACAAGCACTGTGCGACGGATAGGTAGCATTGTCATGTCTCATTGTTTTGGTGTGAAACACCTACAAGACCTTTGAACAAACTGCAAAACAAAAATGCTCAAATAAGTGCTGTAATATCCATCAAAGATTACTCATGAAGCGCTTTTGTAATATGTAATAGGGGAAAAAATATTTTGTAAAAGACAATACAGAATAGTAAGAAGAAATAATGACAAACAACTCTCTGTAGTTGTAATATATTAAAGGTTAAATAAGCGTACATATAACATTTTAAGTAACTAGATGGTTTTTTTTAAAGAAAATTTGTGATATTCTCCTCATTTTAATTCTACAAGTGATTTTTTTCACCACTAGTAGGCACTCAAAAAACAAACAGCAAACTAGCGCTGATAAAGTATTGGTTTATCAGCCACTTATGTGTTAGCAAACAAATGCCTATCAACAGATTCAGGAGTTAGAGAGCAGGACTGATAACCTCTCAAATTAAACTGTTCTTGCCACCATCTCCGGAGTAGCAGGTAGGTGCTGTTATTTTGTGCAGGAAAGGCAGTCTCTCGATGCCTTGTTTGTTTACTGGAAACTGGAAACTCAGTTGTACTGTATATGGTGGAATGGTAAGAGCCATTGGAAGGTAGCCATACAGTCTAAATGTGGATCGGACAACCAAAACAATTAGCTAAGAGCAAATAAATTTGGCACCACTACCATCCCATTCGTCATTATACAATCATTTTTTTTCATTGTCAATACAAAAAAAAAAATTCCATTTGATAGAAAATAGTTATTCAGCATGTATTGGCCGTGTCTAGCGCTGAGTTGTAGCTAAATTTTATTTCCAGTTATATAATGAAAGAAGATAATTTTCACTTGTGAGAGTTCATGTTTCTATGTAGTAAAATGGGTGAACTTTCAAACGTGTACAAATCTGTCGATGCAAATAGGCTCCCTAGATATTGTAACTCCCTGCCTGTAGGTGAGATGGTTATGTTTAACTTTTTGTATTTGATTTATTACAGAATACAGACGAGGACATTCACTTCCTAATCATTGCTGTAATCAACTGTGAGGAGGATGTAAAGGTAGTAAAATAAGTCAGATAAGCAAAATTATAGTGATTGAGTGAGCTTCTCTATTTTAAAACTTCCAACCTTTTGTTTTGCTCTTGTCTATGAAGTTACTGTACAGAATTATTACATTTTTGGACACACACACATGTGCACACAAATATTGTGCCCATCTATACCAATCAACATCCTTAGGGGACAGTGGATGTCAGAAAGGGAACAAATGTTACAGTGAAGCCTGTATGTTTGGGCTATGGACACGTAAATCGACATTGTGTGTGAGAGTGTGTCTATGTGTTTGTGCATAAATGTGAGTGTGCCTTCATGTTTTTGAAGGCTTTACCATATGTTTTTTGTGGGAGCCCATGCCTGTGTATGTGGGTGTGTGTGTGTGTGTGTGTGTGTGTGTGTGTGTGTGTGTGTGTGTGTTTGTCTGTGTGTGTGTGTGTGTGTGTGTGTGTGTGTGTGTGTGTGTGTGTGTGTGTGTGTGTGTGTGTGTGTGTGTGTGTGTGTGGTCCAGGTATTACTCATGTTGTGGGGACCTAAATCTTTTTATATAGTCACATTATGGGGACTTGTCTTCCTTATGGGGACAAAAAGCATAACGTAAATCATTAAATTTTAAGGTGAAGATATGTTTTAAGGTTAGAATAAAGGTTAGGGTTTGGCAAGTCACTGTTATGGTTAAGGTTAGAGTACGTCTCCAGGAAATGAATGTAAGTCAATGTGATGTCCTCTGAAGTCATGGAAAGACGACTGTATGTTATTACGCAGGTATGTGCACAAGTGTGTGTTTGTGCAGGTCTGTAGGCTACAAGATGTATGCATTGTAGCTGTTTGACAGAGCATATTATGATGAACAGCTCCCCCAAATGACTGATTGTGTCTTGCCACTGCCATAAATCACACACCCGCAGGCCCCTTCAACCACCTCCAAACACACACACTGAGGCACAAGCAGAAACATACAAACAAAACTTTGGTAACACCCTCCCTACCCCTTCTCTCTCTCTCTCTCTCTCTCTCTTACACACACACACACACACACACACACACACACACACACACACACACACACACACACACACACACACACACACACAGCCCAGCGATATGAAAACCCCAATAGTATTGGGAGTCACGTTATTCTTCACTGTACTTCCATGTGTGCCATTGATGATGATGATTTCATGTTGTAGAAGATAATTTGTGTGTGTGTTTATGAGCATTATTCTCCCATCTACTACTCACCAATGTGTTTGCCCTTCATGTGGTAGTAGAAGGAGACACAGTATGGTACTCTGCCAGAGCCCTTGGGGCCCTTGACTGAGGTCACATTAAAAAGTGGAGACAGGAGACGAGCCTTATCTCCCTGAACACGTGGCCGTGATGCTTCGATGTACATGTAGTAACCTGAAACAAATAAAACAACATTATTGTTCAGAGTCTTGAATGCAGCACAAAAATATATATATTTATGAGTGAAATTGGATTCCTATTTATGTCTGTTTTCCTAAATTTCTAACTATTCACATTACACAGTATACAGTTCTGTCTCTGGAGTACTATGACTACTACACAAAGAACTGAACCTGTACATAAAGTGATTCCTTACCCTCCTTGGTTCCACTGTGGTCAGTCTCGGGGCCGGTATTGGCAGATCGCTTGGGATTCTGTGTCAGGTGATTCTGTCTTGTCCAGTCAAAGATGTCACTTCGGTCTTGAGAGAAACCACAGATCCGTTCATCCTCAAAGCCACATACATGGTCTGGGATGTTTGTATGTATATGTGGGAAAAAAAAGGAAAACACGTTTGATCAGTGATGTGTCAGGCAGGTGAAAAAGTACAGGTGACATAACCAACTGCTTTTTTTTTTCCTACCCACTTTGTCCAGGAAAAGTAATGGCAAAAATGTAGGTGTGTAGTAACCTCTGCAATATACACTTCAAATATGAAGATCAGACAACCAGGCAATTACTGACAAAGTGATAGGCACAATGTAGGAGGCAGGGTATATAATGTGAAACTTAAAGTGGATTCCACATATTATGCATATTCTGATGTATGACTCCTACGTGCAGAAACATTTAAAGGCAATTTTGATTGAGTCAGGCTATGTAAAATGTAGAAACATTTTAAAATGACATTAAAAAAAACACCATCACCAAATAGTGCTACTGCTTTAAGCCACAAGATTTCTGACAAAACAAGGTATGTAAGCCTTGAGAAACAGTGTAAGAGGGAAAAACAGCAGCACAATAATTCTAAGGAGACCTACTGAACCATGTTATACACTATATGAGGGTTTTAAGTCTCTATTCATGGGGTGATTCATGTTAGACTTTGGTAAATAGTCACTTTGCAAGAATCCGAGTATCCATCAATGCAACAATCAATGAACAAATGATGTTGCCACTGGCCACCTGATACTGTATGAGTCAAGAGCTTGCTCATTTTCAGGCACGTAAGAAAAGACCGACTACTAATAATAATATTATCATTTCCAAAGCAACGTTGAACATACCTATTTTAGGAATGTCATTGGATGGATTGTTGTTTTGGAAGGACTGAACCTCTTAAGCACATCTGTACAGTTTGGGAGGGAGTGTGTGTATATTGCGCATGCAATAAATTTAGATGCACAAGTCTACCTTTTCCCATCTAACTGCCTCAGCTGGCTGTTTTTGAATACGATGCATAATTCTCACAACAAATTTTGGGGGACGCTATGATCAGAAGTGTCTTCACTTCTAACATAATCTTCCTGGGACTTTGGGATCATTATTTTCCTCCCATTCATATGTTTTGGAGTCACATTTTGCCTTTTTGATATTGCATCATACGGCATGACGGACATATACACACACACCTATACCAAAGTGTGTTTTGCCATGTGAGTGAATTGTCATTATCCTTGATGCCGACGTCTCTTGTTAAGCCAGAGAGAGGGATCTCTCTCTATGGCGCTGTCAACGTCATTAGCCCATGTGGAGGGCTCTGCCGTTATCAGAGACTCACTAAAGAAATGAAAATTGAAGCAAGCCAGTATAACAACAGCTATCTACAACCATCCAAGCTGACAGATTCAGTAAAAGCTTCCCCGGATAAACACTCAGTCCGCTGCAGATGCATATGGCTCCTGCTCCCCATGAGGATGGCTTGTGTGTGCTTCTTTGTTTCAGGGAGCTAATCTATTACTATTCACACCCTGCTCCACTACATGCGCTCCTTTCAATTTGCACTGTTGTTCTCGCAGTCTGTTCCAATCTGCTGTTGTTTTAATTGCCTCACCCTGGCGGAGCCAACTGCCACTCCTGCCAGAAAAATGCAGCGTGTATCTTAATGAAGAAAATAGACAAGATGCAATTGACTGAGAAAGAGAGAGGAATGACAAGAGAGAGGATGAGAGGCAAGGAGAGAGCAGGAGTTTGTGCACGAGGCTGAGACAGAGGGAGATGGGGCTGACAGAGAGAAAAAGGAGACACAAATTTAAGGTGAGATGTATCATAGTTTTAATATAGTTTCATCATGTGAGTTTCAAGCTATTACCCATAACTTGTCTCATATCCTCCAATCACGGCCAATTTTTCATGACATTTAAAATGTCATGGACCTGCTTCCAGCGATCATTTGCCTTCGCACATCCTACTGTTCCACCACTCTCCTCCCTAGCAACAAGATTTAATAAAGGCCAATGCTGGGTCATGGCAAACTTTGCCTTGACAAACTTGTGCTGACATCGCTTGCAGCATATAAGCTACATTAGTTTTCATCAAAATTCAACGTGCCTTCCTAACTTCACCACCCTGTCAACAATCAGGTCACAACAACAAGCTGAAGATTGTGAAATGTGTAAGAGCTGGAGGTAGTTGAGTCTCACCTGAAGGCCTTGGGTAGGTGTAGGCTGTAAGAAAATTACAATTTTATTGATTAACACTCAGATATGCACAGCCCATCATTTTATCTATGCTTTGTACATGGTACTTAAACATAAATGAAAAATAATGACTAAAGACGAAGATGCTTAGTCAATTTGGTTTTAAATGTGTCTTACGTTCTGAGTACTGGATGATTCGACTGACGTACTCCCCAGTGCTGTAGGTGCTGATGGGGGCCAGTCGGACCTCATAGGACAGAGGGATTCTCAGGTCTGATATGGTGTGGGACATCAGCACACCCCTCTCTGGCTCCTTACCCTTGAGGTCTATCTGCTTCGACAGCAGGGTCTGCTTGTTCTAGATTGGTACAGGTAAAGACACGCACACATATACACACATAAGCAGGGGCAGATGTTAAGATGTAAACAAAAATATGCATAAAGTTGGCAAAAAAGAAAACCAATCAGAACATATGCAGACAGATACACACATTACACAAAAAAGATCCTTAGATAATGTTGTAAATCTAATAGAGACATGGAAACAGTAAGATGCACATGAATATATTCAGCTATGTTATCTAAACAGGCAAACAAAGTCAAACTCAGGGTTAAAGATCTGCTCCTATTTTTCCTGGCAAGAATATAGTCTGCTCGAATGTGATTAAAGTATGTGATCAGTGATACACAGATATTTGCTTTGTGTTGTACAAGTAATAATCATTTATCTACACATAGCCTTTTAATCACCATGTCATCATATTATTGAACTTTTCTATAGCTGTGCATGTTTCCTCACATTTCCATTTATGGTCAATGGAATTAGGTGTGGGCATATAGCAAGTTCTGAGCTAATAGCCAACCAATAGCCCTCAGGATTTGGATTGTACATATCTTTAAGTTTTTAATTTCTCATCTTTTATCCATAACAAAGTAAACAAGCTGTCAAAAGAATAAATTGCTGCCATCTCTTTTCTCTAAATGCTTTGAAGGCAGGGGAGGCTATGTTAGTCTCCCGCACCAAGAGCTGCCAGTGAAAGACATATTTCTTTCACTTCTCCCTATTCATTTACGATAAAGCATTGTATAACCTACCCACATTAAATCCCAAATGATCCAAAATAAATTGAGTTGGCTATATATTATTAGAGTAAAAATGAAAATAAAAATGGTTACGATATTAATCCAGTCCAATAATTATCTTCTCATTTTTTAAAGTTAACTTAGGGGTGATTTTTTTTTTTTTTTTTTGTAGCACCACTTTTAATAGAGCTATGGATAGTTATTCCACCCACGGAGAGAAGCATCCATTAGCAGTGTATCTGCCTCTGATCCCAGCTACTTAAAGACCTGACAGTGAGCTCAATCTAATGCATTAGGTCAGCCACTCCACCATAACACCATAGTACACCCACAGCATGCCATTATCAGATTTTGTACGCAGCAGAGGAGTGTGTACTGTATGTGTATATTGTGTGTGATGTATGTGTTTATGTGTATGCACACGTGTATGTATGATAAATGTGTACATTGCAGAGCCATTACATGGTTAGCAATCAGGCAGTGTATAACAAGCACATTATATCTACACAGACACATTATCCACACTTTAGAACAATTGAAAGGATTTGTTGTATATGACTTCATTTGTTGATTGATTTATTACACTGAAATACCCTTTAAATACTAATAATCCATTACAGTTTTGTGGGATAACTATGGAAAATACACAATTAAAAATATACTACAAAGCTCCTTCCCAGCTCCTTAAATCCAAGGAGTAAGTTTGGCATGTCATAGAGGCACTGATGCATCCCATAAGTTCCCTTATAATTGCCACAGGACTGTATGGTCTGCCGATTGCCACACTGAAATCTGCTTTTCCTCCTGTCCTCTGACACTCAAGTTGAGGTGTGCTGTTCCCATTGGACGTCTTCTCACTGCAACAAATTCAAACTCAACTACACTGTGCAGACCATTTCTATTGACAAGACCATTGTGACTCCTGCCCAGACTACCAAGACTATAGTATGACTCCTATTATTGTGCGAGTCCCACATGGCAGCCACAGCCCAATCCCTGCAAGTTTGTGCTCTGCAACATACTGTACTTGGAGTTAAATCCTTCCTTCCCCACTAGGCATTATGCCACTAATAGCTGTTCAATCTCGTTTTCTCAGTGCCAGGCTAGCTGTTACCATATCAGTTGCTCCAACTTTTCACCCTCTCTTGCCAGTCTTGGAACGTCTTTCTCTTTCCTTGTACACCAGCAGGAATCTTTCAATGCAGACTAAATAATCTATTTCTAAACGTAAACCAGTCTTTCTCCTACTGAATAGTGTCCTCTCCTCTAATTCACCTTCCCTCAAACTTTTTCTTTTAAAAAGCTGCTGTGAGCACAAAAACATTAGAGGGCATTAAGTACCTTTGCGCACTGAACTCCTGTTTGCTTGTACTTTAGTTGGAGGGATCTAGAAAATTTAGGTTTATCTACTATTGCAATCAGTTAATCACCATTTTTGTTAGCAGCATGCCTACACACTGCCTAACATAAATGGAAGGAATTCAGAAACAGGAGAATTATATAAAAGCACTTAGTCGCAGAATCTTGTATAACAGGACACTGCCTCTTTTAATGAAAAGGCAGCAAAGCGACCTTTTGTTTTAAGAGACTGTCACATCAAAGAAAGGTCACAGGTTTCGATTCTCCTCAAACAGCAATGTGTCTTGCGGTAGTTCTCAAGAGTAAGATCATCCACCCCTACTTGGTTACTTTTTCTAAGTGCTGATAGATTTATCACGTAAATGTGTAGAATTAGTTCAGAGCGGAAATGTCTCTTTGGTAGAACTGCAAACAACTTATAAACATCTCAAATGTGGAAAAGGGCCACAACCAGACACTGTTTTTTGTAGAGGGGTAACAAGCCAAATGGTTGGGAACCATTGTTTTAATTTTGACAAGGTACTAAATAAACTGATGACATTTTTTAATGTAAATTCTTAATCTGTAAAGTAACTAGTAACTATATCAGTCAAATAAATGTAGTGGAGTAAAAAGCACAATATTTCTCCCTGAAATGTAGTGGAGTAGAAGTATAAAGTAACATTAAATGGGTATGTAGTACTGTGAAGAACGAGTACCTCCATATTTTACTTAAGTACAGTTAATGAGTGAATCCAATTAGTTACTTTCCACCCCTGGGTATATCACATCACTCCTGCCGGAATCAACCTTGCATCAACTACATAATGAAAAAGTGGTGGAATTTATCCCAATGTTGGATGAATACAGAACTACTACCACTGCAAGTAATTTTCTAACTGAAGCAATATGTCAGTTTATTTTGGAGGTTGTGTTTCATGCTTTTATGGATAGTACATTTCTCTTCACTTTTTTTATTGTTGACATATACAGTAATCAGCTTCAAATGTATCCGCAGCGTGTTTGCAGACATTTGCTGAGTCGACACCATAACTAACTACGCAGATTCATACATTATCATACAGTGCATAATATTTTACATGGCAGCAGTTACATAGTAAAATTTATTGTGCCCTTTTAACACCCACTTATGCTCACATTCATCCATATAAACATTTACACACTGCTCATACAGCATATGCATATGCAATTATGTGGAATATAGCAGGAAAGAAAAGCTATGCTCATGTAATATGCATAAAGTGTGTGTTAGCAAGGAGAGATGAGTTAATAATGTTGAGGAGTCAGAGCCTTAGAAGTAGGTGGTATGACCTTCATGAGTAGACAGGGTCTGCGCACATATACACACACATGCGCACGCACTTGTCTTGGCCTTTTTATAGTGTGTGGGAGATAGACAACAGAAAAATGAACTAGATTAAAAGCATGCACTCCCAAACACACACACGTACACTACCTGGACCTGGAAACACACACTGGATCAATGAGGTGCTGAGGTGTGACTCAGAGGAATTCAGCTGCTCCTACTGCTAGTAAAAGTCTCACTGCCTCTGTCTCTGTCTGCTGCCCTCACTAGGTCAATGGACATTGTGTGTGTGGGTGTGTGTGTGTGTGTGTGTGTGTGTGTGTGTGTGTGTGTGTGTGTGTGTGTGTGTGTGTGTGTGTGTGTGTGTGTGTGTGTGTGTGTGTGTGTGCGTGCGTGTGTGTGTGTATCTGTGCACCCATGTGTGTGTCTGCCACACAGACACTTTCAGAACTTTTAGCCAGAGAGTTTTTTCAGCCATCAGACTTGTCAACAAAGACACAACAAGACAAAGAACGTGTGAAAGACGGTGAGAGTGAGGGAGCAACCCATGAGGTAGAAACACACGCAGAGCATCGTATGAGTGGGAGAAATTTGGTTTGACAGCATGAGAGGAGGTGGCCTTCTTCAAACAATAAGGAGTGTGAGGTTAATTTTTCTATTATCCTCTATTAGTCCAGTTTTTCATGACCCAGCAGCCCACTGATGTTAGGTGTGTGTATGTGAAAAAGTCGTCATCTGTGCATGTGTGCAGTGTGTCTGCACATATGAGTATCAATGCTTGTTGTGCTCTCTTTGAGGCCTAGTGTGCGAATATATGAGTATATCTGCATATTGGGGCTGGTTATGTACATAAATTATTCATATATTTGATTTAATGTACAACTATAATTCATCATGAATATTTTTAATTTCTCATATATATGATAATGGGGATGTGTGTTTGCACGGGTGTGTTTGCGTGACTGTGCGTGACTGTGTTTCAGTGCAGAAAGAGCCTGGGTATAGCTATGATCTGAAGCCAGGTCAGCTGCTAGCTACACAACTTCACTGATACACACAACACACAACTTCATAGCTGCAGGCAGACTGCGGTCGACACAGGGATGAGGTGGAAAGACAGAGAAATGAGAGGATGAAGGTGTGAAGAGGGAAATAAAAGAAACAGGGAAGGTACAATAAGGAGGAATAATACAAATGTTTGGGATTAATAGAAACACAAACATGAAAATTCTGTCCTCCAGTAAAAAGCCAACCCCATAGGCCATCTGTGAAAGCAGCATATTACAACCCACAGTTCCGTTTTATTGTTAGGCGACCTCTAGCAACCGTAGTAATTATGATGGGAACACAGGAGGACGTCGAGTGATGTAGCATAAAGAGTGACAAATTCCACATTAGGAGGAGATCAGTGGATGGATGGGTCAACAAAACACAGGATTTTGACACGGGGGAATGTTGTTTGTTTCCCATTTGAAACTTTCCAACGTTGTTTCTTCCATTCATGACCGCTCCACAACTTTAACTGTGTTTATTTTTTGTAGCCATGACAACAAAGGTCCTCTAACCTTAATGAAATACTTATTTTAACCCAAACCCTGATCTTTCCCTAAACCTAACCAAGTTGTGAAGACGCTCCTATGGGTTGTATCGGAGATCAGGGACAAACGACCTATACGGTTGTTTAGGTTGAAGGACTTGGTGAAATTCTGGCAGGTACTTCTCTGATCTGAGTGTTTTGGCAGTATATGTGTATACAATTTGTATAGTTTGCTATGGCACCTGTGTGTATGTAAGGTTTATATGTGTGTTTATATATATTCTATTTGCTGAAAATGTACATGTGATTTATGTAAATGAGGAAATGTGCAGTTTAAGATCAGCAAGCTTTGATGAGAAAATCCCAAAACATTTACTAAGGCCATAATTAAACTCCATCCGAGCAAGATTATTTGGACATCAAGTAGTCATAAAATTATGGTGTAAAATGATGTGTATTTAACACATATATTCGCTAAACCAATGCTGTAGAGGTCATTAAACAAACTCTTGAGGCAAGTGAAGAAAAGATGACCATGAAATTTAAGTTTAATGACCACCAGCTCATAATTTGCTGTCCCTTCTTTGTTTGCAAAATGATCAAATGCCATGTTCATTGGCTGCAGCACTCTTTGTTGTTAAGTTGCTGTCATTTTTTTGTTTTTGATCTGCTACAGTGCAGCTTACCTGCCCAGTTTTTTTAGGCTTGCTTAATCTTTGATGCTAATAGATTTCTACAAAACATAGTTTAATTAAATTTGCTCTTCCGTATATACAATCATCATTTGTATATTTGAGTAAATCTGAAGGAGAGAAAATGACTCCCCCCAATTGAGTAAATGTGAATCAAGAATGATATATTTCATGATCACCCCTTAAATGCACATACATGAGAAAGGAGCACTGCATTAATAAATGAGGTGCAACTGATGACAGACAACTTGAGCTTTCTTTGCCAGTGCATTTAAATGAAGTAATGTGTCTGAAATTAGCCACCAACGTCTTTGTAAAGTCTGTCTGTCTCTCTTGTTGCAAAAAGGAAAAATTATCACATTTTAATTATCTCTCACAAATCAAAGTACTCATCTAAGAAACTGTAGAGGTGGAGATTGTAGTGTGAGGAAAAGGGGTGTAAGGACAGCTTGATGGACAGGGAGGGACTGTCAACTCTGTGAATTCCTACACAGAGAAACCCCCTGCAGGGAGAACGGAAATAAATTAAGAAGTGTAAACAGGGATTTCACAGCCTGGCAATTAGTCATGGAGCAAACTATGAAGTCTGCCACACACACACACACACACACACACACACACACACACACACACACATACAGGAATGGACATAGGCTATACATGGAGGTAAATACAAATGCATTCATATATATTATACATATATGATATGAAGTTCCATAAATATACACAAACTCAATTAGAAACACACCCACTTACACAACAACAAAATGGAAAAGTTAAAGCAAATGGAAACACTTAATGCATATGAGCAAAAGTAAGAAGAATGTGCCCAGACCCACAGTAAAGAACACTGCTCTACATGAACCGATCTGAGTCCTCCTGTATTCCCCTCTGTGTCAGCATGTCTCCCCTGAGACCATCACATCATTTTGTATGTGCTAAAAAGATAGAGTGTCAAGGCGTTAAGAGGATGAGCTGGAGAAAGTGTTGCAGAAATAGATGGGTTGTGAAATTGAGATGGTATTACATTTGAATGTTCCCGTACTCTATTAAATAGTTGAGAAGACCATTGAGATTTGCTGTTTTTCTTTCATTTGCATCTTATGTCTCACTTTCGCACATTTTCATTCACTGCCTTGCACACTCTCCGCCTCTCCTTCCTTTTTTACTGTCTCTTTTTGGTCGTTCTCTTATGCACACATAAAAACATGCAAGTACAAACCTTAAAATTAAATTAAAGTTTAACAACATTTAAGAAGTCCTAAGCTGCCACTTAATGCAACTCATTATTTTAACACTGTCAGCATAACAATTCGCAGCAACTATTTATCACCGCTATTTCTATTATCATTTCAGTTCACCCAACATTATATGCCATTATGTCTGCACTTATGGCACAGTACCTCAGAGCAGGAAAATTGGAAAGGGAGAGAGAGAGACAGAAGAGCACAAGTGGAAGCAAGGCAGACTGAGAGATGGGAAAGGCAGAGGAAGAAATAAGAAGAGACTTGGAAAGAAATGTTAGGAGCGAAATAAGGATACTGACAGAAAGAGGACAAAAGAGGATAGAGGTAGAGGGAGAGTTTTGAGAGAACTTAGGCATGCAACCGAAGTGCATCTTAGGAAGGCCAGTGCCTCATTTTGTATCTCCCTGAAGAGTCTTACTTAATAAGGTAAGCAGCCAAGTCTTAAAGTAGGAGGGGAATTAGCTATTCATCCGCACAAAAGCAAGCTGGCAGACCCTGCATTCCTTCTCTTTCAGTCTCTCTCTCTCTCTCTCTCTCTCTCTCTCTCTCACACACACACAAACACACACACACACACACACACACACACACACATATACACCAACCACCAGCCAGTTGTGTATAATTCACTCTTCTGACTCAAGGCCAGTAATCTGTGAATAGATGTTTCAAACAAAACAAGACAGTGGGCTCCAAAACTGTTAGGAGAGGTTTGGTTGGGGGCAGCAGTAAAACCCATGAGTCTCTAGATAAAATTTAAAAAATATCAAAATCAGTCGTGATATTGATCATTACTGATAGCATTAGTCTGTAGGTTTTTTGACACTTTATTAATTTGTTATGGAATTGCTATGTGGTCATGTTACTTGTGTTACATAAATATCATATATGTACAATATCATATATGAATATCATAGTAAACTATGCATGTATACAGTAGCATACTTACTTAAAATAAATGTATAATATCTCCTGATAATGTGCATGCTTCTTGTAAATTCAAGCTTGCAAAACTAATTTAACACCCCTCACAGGGTTGTGTAAATGAAGTCACATCGATTCAAGGTCAATCATTTGAGGACAAGCTAAAACATGAAAATACCATTAAAAGTGTACTCTCTTAACAGTGTCTGGACTGAATTCTGGCTGGAATGAAAAGACACTGGCATTGGAGGCCTGGTCTTGTTAAGTTATGGTTACAGCATCAGGAGTAAACACAGTATCGTCTGTCTGGCAATCCAAGTGTCAAAGTCTCAAAGTGGGCCACAGCAAAAGTTAAAATCCCTCTGTAACAGTGAAGTAAGTAATTACTAATTTAAAAATCCAAGTGAAAATTGACTTTCAAACATACATTTTTTTTTAGAAAATGCAGTGCAAAGATTCTGTTTTTGTTTTCTTACTCTGTTGCATTATCAGTTTTGTTTGCATTTGTTTTTTTTTTAATATTCAGTTTGCTTTATGGAAAGGATTTTGAGTTGTGCTGACTGCAAGAGGACCTTGTTTACTGTGCAACTTTTCACTGCATGGGAAGTATGAGCCTTACAAAAAAATGGAGATGAAGAGAAGAAAAGAGAAGAGAAGAGAAGAGAAGAGACGAGACGAAGTGGATGTGTCATTATTCATTCAGTGCAGGTTTCCATTGATTGACAACACAAGCCTGACGCTCACCAAGCTCGTAAAGCCCCTGTTTACTTAGCATACACACTTCACTACAAATGGACTTGCGTATGTGCGTCCTTGTCTACACAAGTTGTGAGCATGTTTAGTCAAACTTACAAACAAAGGCAGGTGACCAAAGTTTACATTGGTTTAAGCCAGACTGTTCAATATCAGGCTCATGAGTGTATTAAGTTCATGTCTGTCAGACCATGCACCTGCCTGTTGTCCAGATCAAGTGGTTATACCAGAGCACGAGCACAGTACACACAGGCATGTGTGTGTGTGTGTGTGTGTGTGGATACGTGTCAATATGTGCAAACATTTGTGTGGGAGTACTTTACCTTTCGGACATTAATCCAGTAGCCTATGATACGGTCTGTTGCCTCAGGATCTTTCTGCGTCCACTGCAGGTTGTAGGAATAGTTGTTCCCTTTCAGAATCCGCACTGGGTTGGGTGTGTCAAAGTAAAACTCAGCATTGTAGGGTTGTGCTGTGGTATGGGGGGGACAAAATACTACTGATAAATGATAGTGAAGATGATAACTGTCCTATGTTAAATATAAATATAATCCATACATGCATAAATAGATGGACAGATAGATTGCAGAATTCTTTGCAACAAGGTGATCATAAAGCATCGTCTAATTTCTTTTCACTCACCAGAGACATTAAATGTGCATGTCGATGTTCCTGCAGTATTACTGACTCGGCATACATAAGAGCCATTGTTGGTAGGTTCCAGCTTGAACTTCAGCTCCGGCGTCTCCTTCAGGTCTGGCATGGGCATGCGGATGAAATCGCCGTTACGGAACCAGCGGGTGTCTGTCAAACGGGGCGGATTGGACCGCAGTATTGTACACCTCAGCGTGACCATCTGATAGTTCCTAGAACGCACATCCTGGAAGACTGGATCCAATATGGGAGGATCTGCGGGGACAAAAGAACTCAAAATATTAGGGACACCTACTTTGTAACTAAGCATAGCGATGAGGTGAATCCATGTAAAACCCCCTAAATCCCTAATCGGTTTCCATTTTGAAATCAATTTCAATGACAAAGGGAAGGATGGAGATAAACTAAAGCAGATAAGTCTGAGAGGGAATTTTAATCTTAGAGATGTGGACAATGCAAAATGGACTGCAGTGATGTACATACTTACATCATCTTTTTGTTCTCAACAGTGTAAATTCCCACGCATTATCAGAAAACATTGATTTTATCAAATCCTCCGACACAAAACAACTGCCATCAGGGATCAGGCTTTTCTACGAGGCACAAATCCATCCCTACTGCTAACCTATCCTAACCAGCTGTAATTACCCTGTCAGCAGTGATGTGTGTCTCTGAGCTTAATGACTGACTAGCTGCTGGGGCCCTGGGGTCAGCCAAGACACAACACAGCCAAATGACTCTGCCACAAATCACCAGCCAGCTAGCTCACCCCTGGCTAATCATGTAGATAAGAGACAAGATGCTAATGGTGGTAGTGCTGTACTAACGGTGATGAGATCTGGTATAAAAGCCCCCAGAGGTGAGGCAGCACGACTTGAGTCCCTTATGAATCACGTATATCAGAGACAGATGTGTAATTATAGCCTAATCTATGTTATGCCTGTAATTTAGAAAGATAGGGCTACAGAATGAGCTTCAGTAAGGACGAGAGACAGAAACAGAGACATAGAGATAACATAAGCAGGGGGGAATACTGAAACAGAGAGATGCTCTTACTTTGTTTGATACAATGTGGAAATCTCTTGGCAGAATTAACCACTCCAGGGGAGAAGAAAATAATAATAGAAAGACATTCGACAAGGAATTTCCGTACAGCAAACTTAATTACAAATGATTATTATGTTTAAAACCTGATAGAGGAGGCTGTCTATGGAATCCTGGCCAAATAGACTATCCAGTGTTGATATCTTTAAACATCAACTCAACTCAACACCTACCTCTTTAGCTTTACTTTTGATCGGAATGTTTTATGGCCATTATTTTTTCATTTATTTAATCCATTGTGTTCTTCTTTTTATATGTTTTATTTTTATTATATTTTACTCTCAAATGTTTATATTTGTATTGTCTGATTATCAGCTTGTGAGTCATCTTTAAAGCACTTTGAATTGCACTTATCCAATTGAACATTGCTAAAAAAAATAAAGTCGACTAATTGATACCCATATTTTATGTCTATTTCAAATGGGAAAAGATTGAATCCTTTTTTGAAATCCGATGGTTTTGCAAAAATACATCTATCCTCTCTTTAAGTAAAGCTTTTACTCTTTATTTTTTGCACGCACAGGTATACACAGCCAGAACAATTCCTTGTTTGGAATCACAGTTTACTATTCTGTGCTTGCACTCCAGTCAGAGGAACATGAGTACGCACCTGCATCCTAAAAAGACTGGAAACAACCATAACATTTAACTTCTCAGCTTCTATGTTCTATGTTGTTTTTAGTCAATACTCTCAGTATGTGGATGCAACATCCAAACTTCTTCCTACTTTTCTTCCTTGTATGACCAAAACCATTTATTTACTTCTGGGTGTCCAGTTGTTTTTATGTCTTTTGACCTCTTGGAACCAATGTGTAGGTACTTCCCGCAGCTACAGCAGTCCAATGTGATAAGGCTGAGGGATGGGTGAGCAGTCAAAGGTCATACTGTAATCCTTTGGACTGATTAGTGTATGGTCACATACCCTGCTCATGCTTATAGACACACAATTGCATACTGATGGCTTTTTGACTTTGGAAACAGGTGGCAAGGGTAAAGAAAAACAGACAAACTGTGGAGCAATGGCAATGGCAGTAGGGAGGAGGGAGGGTAGAGAGGAAGTGTGTTGTGAGCTGGTTTGTGAGCAGTTTATAAATCATTCCAATCCCCTGTAGAATTTGGTGGACAAGTTATTACATTCCCTTACCTGACCTTAAGTATTCATTTCAACAATTATGTAAGTTTCTAAGCAGTAGGTTTCACTTTTTCAAGTCATTGGGTTACTTCAATTTCTAACTCAACTTTTCAAATCTCTGGAGCATTGTTTTTGCATTTATTTGCTCCTCATTCAGGATACACAGTATCACATTGCAATGTTTCATAGTCAGAAGACCATAATCCATGTAAACACACAACTACTATCTGTCTTATTGAATGCAAAATGGATTCCATCCAAGAATGCAACACTGACCAAGCCAAACATTTACAGTACACAAAGAGAAAATCAATTTACATGAGACTGAGAGAGGGAGGGTGTGTGTGTGTTGGGGGGGCGGGGGCTGGGGGGGAGTAAGGTGGGATGAAGGGAGGGAGAAATTGCTCTTAAAGAAGCAGACAATGAGGAAGACGAATGATAGGGAAAGTGTGGTGTGAAAGTGAGAGAAGTCGATGATTGAGTATGGGAGGTGGGGAGAGAATGGGAGAATGCAGGATGCAGGATGCAGAAAGGGAATGACAAGACAGAGAGAGGTCCTCTCTCATGGCCAGCAGTTAGCTGATTGATGATGATGAGAATGGCAATGAGAAAGAACAGCCACCTCTCTAGGAGGGAAAGTGGGCAAGTAAAGAAAGGATACAAGGCGAGAAAAGGAAGCAAGAGAGGCAAGATGGGCAAGAATCTGTGTATCCACTTTATTATATCTGCTTATAATGGCATCCTCCCTCACATTGATCAGTGGTGCTAAATGGAAGGAGGCGAAACAAACCCAATAAATAAACAAATGAAGTAAAATGGGGCATAAAGAAGGCCTGTGAGAGGAGAAAAGAGGAAGGATCGGGTTTCCCACATTTTTGTTGGCTGTAAATAGACAGAAATATCTCAAACTTTATGGTATCTCTCTATCTACCAACCTGTTTCTCTTTTTCCTCCTTTCTAACCTCTCAAACACCCAAGTTCTTAAAGCCTCAGCATGCCCTCCTCCCTCTTTCCACCATCTCTAAACCCTGCTTTCCTGTTTCAAGCTCTCTCTTAACCCTGTTTCTCTCTTTTTCAGTCCTGCTCATGTATCTGTCTCATCTCTCTGTTTCTTGGTCTGTCCAGAATGGGTTGGCCACCTGGACCATTAATCAGAGTTGGCCAGTGTGGACAGCAGAGCTCACAGAGTTTTGCCCTTCCCACCCTGCCCGCATTAGCAAGCCCTGTAAATCCTTCTTGTGGAGAGGAGAGGAGAGGAGAGGATGCTGATTTGGGCCTGTATTTATTAAGCAAGTCACAATGGGAAATTGGTCCTAATAGGCCAAATCCTAGACAAATGCTTACTTGGTCCTGCTTTTAAGCAAAGGAGGAAAAGCACTTTATCAACTTTTACTTAAAATTCAATAAAAACGTTTAGAGGCTTTAGCGATTCTGTCCAGGATGTATACTTTAAATTGCTCCATCCATAGAAATAAACATTTCCCTTGCACTTTTGCTTGCTTGGCATCGAGTAAATGCAGCTACACAGCAATGATCGTGGTACCTGAAAACATGTATTGTTTTATCTTGTACATTGCATTGCTTTGATTAATAGTAGCCTTTTTAATTTAACCTTGTACACAGAGCACACTGGGAGTGTGCTGACTGGATCCTTGTTAACATAAATGTACTGAACTGAAACACTTACCAATGATGATGATACCTTGCTGCATTTTTTTTCTTTGTTTTTTTTTATTTTTTATGGATGCACAGAAAACAGCAGATAGACTTCCCTAAATTCAGTTCAGAATTGATGAAACCTCTTGGATTATGTTCTGTAGGCTATTATGTTTGATTTTACCCAGTGGCTTTAATTTTTTACAGCATTACAGCAGTGGCACTAACACAAGGAAATACAGCAGGGGATCCTATGTAACTGCTGCTCTTATTGACAATTTGATATTGTTCGCTGATTTTTCCCACCTGGTGCGCTGATAAAAACTGAGAACACCCAGTGGGGGTAGAAATTTTAACGTATCTGTCATTGTTTTCTTGGATGGGGTATATATTTGTAACGTCCTGCTACCCATGCATACACAGCTTTTTCTGAGCAAAAGCAATGAGATTTTGGATTGTATTGGAAAGTTGTAAAGTACTATAAACCAGCAACCACATAGGATGTAAATGCAGCTTTAGGTAACAAGTGATTTTGTGTGGTTTGATTAGGTAAGTGAGGAGGCTTACAATGTGATTATCCTAGGTGATATACTACAGTAATATCTAAATTAAATTCATACTTCACATTACTTTCTCAGCTTTCTCAGTTTTATCGAACTACATGCAGGTAGATGTACATTAGTCAGAAGTCCTGGCATAATACAAGCATTGCATTGTGAAGTACGTAAAAGTATGTAACCTCATGGGAAGGGGAAAGGTATTGAAATTATGTGTTACTTTGGCAAGACAGATCCTTTTCCTTTCTCAAAGCCCATCCTTTTGGAGTTTTATAATTACAGAACCCACTGGAGTGCTCAGAGAGGGGAAAGGGTGGGTTTTTGAGAAAAAGGTCTTTAAGCCATAGAGGTGTTTCCTCATTTCCTTTGACCTTTTTACACTCTTCACATTCCATACATTTCCTTATCTGTTTTTAGGGTACATAGCTTTTGAGCAAAGTGTGAAGATTATGCCATTGTTGAGGGTCAGGAAAAAGAAAAGTGTAGTGCTTTCATGGCTCTCTGATATTACCAAACCAACAAATAAAGACTTTGTGGCCCATGGAAGTCTACACAGAAGTGCCATTAGAAAGAATTGTAGGTTACTCAACAACTTAACTTCTGTCACATAGAGCTTTCATAGTATCATAAAAAATTATGCCTACCAAACATTTTCTCTGTACTTGTACTACTGTTGGTACTGTTAAAATCCTCTACCCACTATAATCTTTAAAATGTAATACTTTATTTTATACATTGCTACTGCATTTATTCCAGTTCTGAAGTTCTATTTTGTGTATTTTTATATTTAATTTGTTTTATTTTCATGTGTACAATGCATTTTTCTTTGTACTGCTGGTATAATTGCTACTATTAATGTTTGCTGCTGATGTTGCCAAGGGATCATTAAAGTTCCGTATTACTCTTTCTTATCTTACTCTGTCTTATCTTAGTTGTAGACTTAGTTGTAGATACAACTGTGAACTACTAGTATTTGAGAGCAACAAATCTGGACTTATTTACACCAAACTGCACTGCAAGTGGTGGCACAAAAACTCTCAATGTGACTCTTGCCTTCTGCTCGATCTAAAGGATGTTGTTGTAAATAGTTGTATGTCGAGTTCTTGGGTGAAAATGATCTGATCCACACTTACACTGCACATTGAGTTGGACCTGTGCCTCTCTGCGTTTGATGTTAAGCCCGTTGTATGGAGCAGTCTGGCACCGGTACGCCCCCATCATGTCCCGAGTGACATTCTTTAGCCTCAAGCGGCCATCTGGGGTCTCCACCACAGGCCTCCCTGATGGCATTAGCAGGTCCTTTTCTGTCCGTGACCATAGAATAGGTGGACGTGGTTTTCCATCCACTACCAAGCACACCAGCTCAGCGTTACCTCCCTCTCGCACACTGACCACCTGACCTCCTGATGGGACTGACAGCACCGGAGGAGAGACTGGAGGGAAAGGAAGGGAAGGTAAGAGGAAAAGGTAAAGGGATAGTAAGAAAAGGTTTAAATTTGAATCTTTTACTTCTACATCACACGTTGAAAAAAAACATGAATAATGTATTTGAAAAGTATGAATTTTATTTACAATGACAAAACTGCTGCAATAAAGGAAAAAAAAATCTTCATATGGTTTGCATTCTAATAGTAGCTTCACAAAACAGCCAAAGGGAAATCTGTTTTTTAGCTTGTAAATATCTACTAGAAAGTTATATAAATAAGTATAATAAAATTTCAGAATAATACTATTAAAATATAGATACTTATGCATGTAAGCTAAAGGAAAACCCTTGAGAAAGGTTTTCTGAGAAAAAGTGGTTTCACTGTCACCTTTGTAAATGGTGCAGGTAGATTAATCTATGCTTAGGTGCACAAGAATAGTACAATGGAATGGAAAAGAAGGGTTATAATGTACGTTATATAACAAGTCAGGAGATGGACATGAGTTTAAATTGGCAGATGGTGCGAACAGACGAAGAATAAAAAGGTATGAATGAAAATGACATTTACAAGGCTAATTTTATTGGACAATCACACAGTTTCAATGCAACATGGGAACATTAAAAAAGATTACTGCTCAGTATTAAGTACTAAAATTATGGGTAACTACACACAAGAATGCACATATTTTTACACCATTGTGATTCTCAGATTCAGAGCAACAAGCGGGGAAGTGTGTACAGAGACAGAGAGGGGAAACGGAATGGGTACTTTCTGATGAAAATATTGTATGAAGGTTGTCATTTTTTTGTTCAAAGTTCAAACTACCATTTGGTTGTAGGAAAAAAACAAAACAAATATTCAATCTGTAATGACCTAATCAGGTTGAAACTTTACAGTGTTTAGGTGTAACAGGTTTCTTGTACAACAGTGGCAGGTGTTCCTAAAATTTACAGTCCATCTAACCCTTTGCATGCCCTGTTCGCGCGGTAAACTAAGCTACTGTTTTTCTCTTTACTGGTGCAAAATCGGGAGAATTAGCAAGTCAGGCCGACCGGTTTGTCATTATCAGTAATCCGAGGAAGCATTTTGGATTCGACACCATGGACAGAAAAATCGTGGCTAAAGGTAAGACTGTTTGCAACCACCTCACAGTAAGATTAGCTTGTCGCTCAGGTGAGGCAGTGGAGGAATCACGAATGAAAGCTACAAAGTCTTTTTTAGGATAGGCTGCATTAGTTGCAATGAAACTAATATAAAGAAATTATGTGTTCGCTCAAATTCATTTGAACTTTTTTTTAAGTGACAGCCCTATATACGGTATACGGTATCTCCTGGGTACAGTATGCATATACTATATAGAGAGTGCATTACTGTAAGAAAAAAAAAGGGTGCACAGTGAGGAGATAGTCGGGATGGGGCAAAATTATGTGAACAATACCGCAAAGATGAAACACAGGGCAGCAAATCAATGAAGACTAGAATAATCGAGAAAAGAACTTTCAGGTGAAGTTTTCCTAAAACAACTTGACACTGACTATGTGTTAAGGAAATAGTCTATAGTTCTATTTTTTTTTTTTTTCTTTTGACAACGTGGGTTGGCTATTTCACTAGAGCTTCATGGAACTTCGTCTCACTCTGACAGAAATATGAGATAAAAAAGAAAAGTCAAATCCCACCACTGTTCTGAGAGATGTTGACATCCACACGGAGCTCAGGGACCCTGCTGCCTGGGAAGTTTGCCACACAGCTGTAGGTAGCCAAGTCTCTGAACTTCATGTCCACGATCTCCAAGCTGCTGGTGCCGGGTGTCATGTCGGGGTCGCTGCGCAGCAAGATCAGGCTATCCGAGTTGAACACAGCGGCGCCGTTCTTGTACCAGGTGTAGTTGACCTTGTCCTGTGGGGTGGCATCAACGTGGCACGACAGCTTGAGGTCCCGACCCATTTGGATGGTCTCGCTGTCCTTGTTGGAGTCTGGTGTAATTTGGAAGGTCAGGTTGCTCATCGCTGTGTTTGGTGGTAGGGGGATCAAGAAGAAGAAAGAAGAAAGGGTTAAATACTGTATACGGCACAGTGTGAGGGACTGGTTGTGGTGTTTATTAATCTCTTACCTGCTACATGACCTTTGCTTTATTTTGAAATTCTACTTTGTCAGCAAATATTTATGTATGTCATGCCAACACAATTTGTTAAAGTTTGTTGAGAATACAAATAAATATGAAACAAACTGAGCATAGTTGTCATTTAGGAATGACATCAAAAATAAGGAATTGATTTATCAGAGTGAGTGAGGGACAGTGAGAGAGTAAAAAAGCAAATAAAAGAAAAAAGTGGATGGAGGAGGGGCAAGGTAGCTAATGCAGAATTGCACATGAGTTTGTGACACCGTGTGTGAGGCTTGTGGAGGGGGGAGCATGACAAAAAGACACCAAAGGAAAAGGAAATTGAGGAAGAAAGAAAGCGACAGGAAGAAGCAAATTGTTAAGGGGGGAGAGACAAAAGATACCAGATACAGAATAAAATAACATGGGGATAAGGAGGAGGGGAGAAACAAAATCAAGGACAAAGAGTAACTCTCACACTGTCACATTTAATTTACAGTTTCAAAGGCTGTGTTTTCCCAACAGATTTCCATGTTGAATACAAAACAGCTCTCTGTTTCCCCACCGAGGGAGAAGACAGGCTGCGAGGAGGAGAGGAGGGCTTAATTTATACTTCTTTTGAGCTTTTTACAAGATCTTTGGGTGGAGCCATGGATATGAGGCAGTGACCATGTGGTTAACATGATCCTGCAACTTTACCTGCTTGATATGGAGAGGATGCCGTAAAGTTCCCCTCCAGACACGTTTTAAAGTATGTAAAAATACTCTGCTATAATTAACATTTTGTTTAACATAGTTTTCCCACATAAAAAGTAAAAAAAAAAAAAAAACTCTGAAAAAGGGGCTAAAGCACATCAACATTTACTTCCTCATTGAAAAATTCAGGATTGATGAATATTCAAATATGCAAATACCACATGCCTCATGCCCCGCCTGCCACTGCTGCTTGAGCTAAGTTGACAAGTGAAAGAGCAGTGCGCACAACGAATGCTAGCAGTAGCGGAAACATTGGAGAGATTCGGCCATACATGTTTGAGCCTCATTCAGACCCAGACTCAGATGAGGAGTCTGTTGTGCACCAAAATCAGCGACTAGCAGACCTATCAGAATGGTGAGTGTCGTGAGCATCTTTTATTCGTTTGTTAGCTTGTTAGCTTGAAACTGGCAGTGGCTGACGTTAGTGCTTGTACTAATGCAAACTCTCTCTCTCTGTACTGACGAGTCCGCTCTGCGCTGGAGGTCTCAGGTTTCTTTTGCCCCACCCTGCAGGTTGATGCTATTGGTTCCATAGGTATGTGACATATGAAACGCAGGTTGTCATTGGTACACTTCAGGTCCAAGGTGGAAATACTCAGCCAAGGCGTTGACTGCTTACTTCGCTCTCGATATGTCTTGTACCATAGAAAAAACACCATATGGACATGTTAACAAGGTCAAAAACTTGATTTTCATTGGAGGGAGTGTTTAATGTGTGTGTGTGATATGGGAGTCTATGACTGTATGTGTGTCACAATGCAAGTACAACTGTGACGCCTGCCTACCTGCCAACTTCTGTCTCTATGCACTTACTGAACGTGAGCGTGTGTATGTGTGCGTCCCATTCACCATCTTGCCACCTGTGCTGGTGCGATGATGCGTTCAGGCCCATTAAGCTAACAGGAGAAACCCATCCAGCATACGTTCTCTACAGTGTTAACTAACAGAAGAGACTGTCGCTAATTGCCTCCACTCCAGTCTAACTAATTGGAGTGAATAAAGATGATTAAAGGGGCTAAAAATAGCTGGAGGGGAGGGAGAATGGAAGGCTTCAGTTTTAATGGCAGGGGAATTAGAAAAAGAGTGATACTTAACCTGCCTATTCTGACAAGATTCACATCAGCTCTCTGTAATGGTGGTTTAACTGCTCGCGTGTCACACACCACACAGACACATACGGTACACACACACACACACACACACACACACACACACACACACGAATATGTTTGCACAAATTCGCATGCATAATCATGCAGTCAATGAATGAAGCTAGCAAGGACTGGACATTTTAAGTAAGGGCAATCATTTCAACTTTGAGTGATTGATTGAATTAGGCATGGACTAAAGTGATGAAAATGAACAATAATAAATGTTTAATCTAATACATTCAAGATTACTTAAGTATTTATTGTGTGTGTTTGCTTGTGTGTGTGTATTTGCTTTGTCAAAATGATGATAAAAAAAATCTCAATCTGCTTGTATAATCTGTTGTTTACTGTCCCTTCAGCTATAAAAATGAAAGAAGAAAACATATGGAATGGTCACGGCATAAATAAATGCACTAAAAACTGCACACATTATTGCTAGTTTCAAAGCCGGAAAATGAGGAATCTAAATTATTGCTGGATTAAAACAGCAGAAATTATATTAAGTATGTACCAAGCATTTTATACCCAAACCAGCCAAAGTGCAAAAAAAGGGACACACGTACTTGCTATCCACCTCAAGAGTTTCAATAAATCTCCCACCTTCTGTCCCTCTCTCCCCTGGGAACAAAGACATGTTTTACTTACTCCTGACAACGAGATTGACGTTCTTGCGAGCAGGGTTGCCCACATTATTAACAGCCGTGCAGTTGTAGAAGCCTGCGTCGGCTGGCGTGACCGCCCGCAAGATCAGTGTTGCCCCTTGGACTTGGGCGCTGAGGGGAAGGGGGCCAGGGTAACGCGACCATGTCACAATGGGGAGGGGGAAACCTGCAGTCACCTCACAGGTCAAGAGCACATCCTGCCCGGGATCCACTACCACCGTGTCGTTGACTGACAGCCGGATCACTGGAGGAGCTAAAGGGGGTGGCACAGGGGAGGAAGAGAGAGGAGAGGATTACAAGTGCAAATCACTTTCTATGTTATCACACAGAACAGAACTAAATTGTTTTTCCTGTGCTTTGCAACTGTTGTACAGGATTGGTAGTTACAGATGTTGAAACCGACAGAGGCTGAAGTCTGACAGTAATAATGTTAACTGTCTCTCTGCACCTGTCATATCTAGATGCAAATAAAGGTTTCTCAGTGGGGTTGCACAACGGTTACAGGATTTTGCATGCAAGTGATGACATTATTTAAAAGTGAGAATGGGAGTAAGTGTTATGTTATTGTGTTTGTGTGTGTGTGTGTGTGTGTGTGTGTGTGTGTGTGTGTGTGTGTGTGTGTGTGTGTGTGTGTGTGTGTGTGTGTGTGTGTGTGTGTGTGTGTGTTACTTACTACACAAGGAATTTTCCCACTCATTCATTGAATATGCGGGGCAGTACTTCACAAGTAAATTTTATAAATTAGTGGTCCTTTAAATACCACAGCTACTGATACTGGTAAATGTATTTACTTGGTATACAACTTAGTCCTTGTTTTATTGGTAGTAAAAGTCAAAAAGATTGTGGCATTTGAAGTCGGTACATATACTGGTATAAATGCCCTTGAGCAGTAATGAACTCCCAAATACTCACAACCACTTATGGATATTTCATACGAGGGAGTTCCAGATGTCTATGGAGGATCGTCACTTCACTGTGCAAGCCCCAAAACACACAGGCAAGACCTGACCTCCAACCAAATCAGCACACAGCAGCCATTTACAATTCTGTTCTGACTGCAAATATGATGTAGTGTGTGGACATGTGTAAATATGGGCCTGAGTGTATTTGTTTCTCACAGTGTGTTAGTGCTTGTGAGCCATTGTGCATTTGTGTGAGGGTGTTTGAATTTCCAGTCTTTTCTCAGCACACACTAATCAGAAAACCAAAGGTAATTCATGTCCATGCTGTCATATTGCCTCTATCTTCCACATGACTGACCTTACAGGAAAAGTAAAGGATAACCAAAAATGCAACTGCTGGGGCAAAAAAAAAAATCCAGTTGCAAGTCAGAGATCGATTGGACCCCAGGAGTTTCAAAATACAAAAAAAAAAAAAAAAGGGCAGAGTTAGGGGCACACATACTATACTGTACAGTAGTGAAAAATTTACGAGGAAGGATAGAATAAAAGACAGGACTGAAGTGGGAGAAGGGAAAAGGGCAAAAAGAAAAAAAAGGATATTAATCATCTAGGAGGTTTGGAGAGATGGAGAAAAGAAACACACCCATAGTAACAGTGTATTGATAACCACATGGGCTCATACAGTGTGTGCCATTTCCAAAATTACTAAAAAAGGTTGTAAATAAAATTATAATGTCAGTTTGAAACTTTTCATAATGAGCAACTAAAGTTGTCAGGAAACAAAAGCTAAGAAGGGTAAGCCTGGGTATCACAGTCTGTGTAGTGTGTGATTCCAAAAGCCAGAAATCCAGTACCGTGGGTTTAGTGGCTCTTGAGTGCCCTCT
This sequence comes from Xiphias gladius, assembly GCF_016859285.1. Lineage (NCBI taxonomy): Eukaryota > Metazoa > Chordata > Actinopteri > Istiophoriformes > Xiphiidae > Xiphias > Xiphias gladius. The sequence continues at coordinate 13,664,385 of NC_053400.1, forward strand.
TTCAGTAGGTAACTGCCACTGGTAGCTGTGTAACTTTGCCAGTTGATAAAAGATGTGCGCGACGTTGATTGTCTAGCTCAGCGCTAAGCACAACTGAGGAAATGTTAGTTTTATGGCTAATTGAAATGCTTATAATAAGAGTAATGAGTAATTATAATGCATTTTATAGTTATAAATTGGTCATGTAGCGTGAAACATCCATCATTCCTCCACCCAAAACAACACAACTCAGACCCAAGGGGTTGCTTAACTAGCCTTTAACTAGTCTTTAGGTGGTGTCTGGTTGAGGTCAGTTACATTAAGTTCACTCGAGCACCAGCAAAAATCTTTCAAGACAGGTGCACATACTGTATGTTGTATTTAAAAAAGTTTAAAGTTTGATGCTTAATGCTCCACAAATCCTTATTTTTATACTAAGACAGAATCAAATGAACCTGTGTAATGTGAAATGACAAACCGACAGAAAAATACTATCCAATTCTGCTGCTCCATGAAACGTGTTAGCTTCTTCTAGTTTTTTCTTTTAGTTTTATTTGCACATATAGTCCTACTGTGGGGTTCAGTCTCAATGCTCCTGTCAACTCAATTTCCAGTAACAGCAGTAAGTTATTTTAAAAAACAACCTCTGATAAAGTCATATGCATATCACCAAACCACAGACAGACAATGTTAGCACCTAGCAAGGGGCTATCTAGCAGCTAAATGTTGGTGAAGACCAAAATAGAGTTTAAAGACCAAGATTGAATTTTGGTCTGTTTTTCTAACATGTTAACCATAGCAGGTTTGTGTAATAGTATATCAAATCTGCTTCATTCTGGTCCCTAATGGCCAAAAATCATGAAATGTAGCAATTTGTGTTTTATGAAAAAATAGAAAGAAAGGAAGAAAGAAAGAAAGAAAGGAATAATGGAATCGTACACACACTCTTTCTTTCTTTCTTTCTTTCTTCCCTTCTATTTTTTCATAAAACACAAGTTGCTACGTGTGCGTATTATGACATAAATTGAGGCAAAACTAAAAAGGCAATCCATCTTTTTTCACCTAACTAATATTTTTGTTTAACTAAACTATAACCTACTATAGGAACAAAAAACTATTACTAACAGGTGGCCACTGGAAACCGCTAAATATTTTTTTCAGTGGCTATAGTAATTTCAGTGTGTGCTGTTAAAAAATTTTTTGTAAAACAAGGTTCCCTATGTGGTCCACATTGCACTTTTTTAAATGGAGCATCAAACAGGGCTTCCCTGCAGTCTAATGATGGTGAAATGCCTGTTTCACATAGTCATACAGTCTAGGTCAATGTAAATCTGAGTACTTTTTAAAGTATTCAAAAATATCCAGATCACATAGGTTGCAATCCTACCTGCAACATCTTGTAATAGGTTTTGCATATTTTGCCAGAGGGCGTAAATGGGGTGAAAGGAAGGTAACGTTGAGAGAAATGAGCTTGTGACCGAAATGTCACGTATTTAAATCCCTTGAGTGGTTACAAAATTCTTTTCGGCGGAGTAAAATAGAAAGGTTTCCCCCTCCTTCATCCACTACAATAAAATCACCCTGGGGAAAAAGCAGTCAAACCCCAGGTTCTCTACTGGAGCTGCTTCACTGGCTACAAGTTACTAATCTGTGGTTGTACTGTTGAGCTCTCTTGTGCAAATCTGAATATGTGTGTGTAACTTTACCTCTCCTTGAAACTATTTGGCCAAGTTATTACCAGCAAAAACAAAGAAAAAACAAAGTCATTCCATTCTGTTTGAATTGTGCCCATCAACCTTACTCTTTGAATTATGGATGTATTCTTTATTAAGCTACCATGTCACATAGTCAGTTTTTTTCTTGTTTTTCTATAGCAGCCTTGAGAGATTTTATTTTATTATATTCTATATTGTTTAGCATATGGAGGCATAATGACATACAGTATTATTATTAGAAAATGTAGCCAGGGTCATTTTAGAGATAAAATAAAAGCAAACAATAAACTTGGCTACTGAACTAAACTCAACAGTTTTCTCCCAGTTATTCTATAAATGAATTCATTTGCTTCATATATGCTCATTGTTTGGTGGATTTATCTACCCTGGCACGCGCACACACACACACACACACACACACACACACACACACACACACACACACACACACACACACACACACACACACACACACACACACACACACACACACAATAAAGAGCTCGAGCTACAGTGGTAAACACCTATTTCATTTGCCAATGTGAATTCATTCCAATTCAGTGGATAAAGAAAGATGAAAGAGGCTTACACTCTCTAATAGGTTTAGATGCATGTAGAAAATAAACAAATACAACCTCAGAGTCTGAACCAGACTAACCTGAGTAAAGGATTACCTGCAGCAGTATGTGCCATCTGTCATCTCGTCCAGTCACCTCTTTCTACCATTAGCAATACTTGTATGATCAAACTGGAAATGTAAATGCACATTCAAACCAAAAAATACTTGTGTGGTGCTTAGGAAAATAAAAAGGACCTTGGCAATATTGTACGCCTCCATGCCATCTCTTACATTACTTCCACTAAAAAAATGGTCAAAAAAGAAGTATTAAGCTGTAGAGATGAGTCAGCCCTTTTCACAGTTGACTCTATAGGTGGAAAAAAACTGGCCCTGTGATAAAACACTAATTGTTATTTTCCTTTTTTGTAGACACAAATTTAGAGTCAGTGTGGGTCCTGACAGATTCTGAGTCTTGGATCTTTTTGACTACCTCAGTATCAGGTCAGCAGATAGGGAGGCAGTTGAAAGGTCAGTTGCTGATCTTTCCTGAGGTGTGGTCTAGAGACATTTACCCATCTACAGATCTCACTATATGATAACCAGCAGTCACTTCCAAGCCATATCCAAGCTGCTGCCGTGCACTGCTAAAATCCTTATTTCATAACCGAGACATTGTCTGACAAAATCCCCATACACAAGTTAAACTCAACGGCTGTGCTTTGATTTTGGCTATAGTTACTTGTAAAACTGTCACTCAGAGAGAGTTAGAAGCTCATTCATATCTGTGTCAGTTGTTGTGTGGCCAATTGAATGAGACACATAGAGAGGTGTGCCTGCGGAAGAAAAGCCCAACCTCGCACTCCTGGGGCAATATTGGCAACTGTCTTCTATGAAAAGTAGCTTAGGTTTGTTCAAAAAGTCGCTAGATTTGTCACCAGGTGCTTTTGTAAAGAAAACTTGCTAAGGGGGTCTGAAAAGTCGGTAAATCTAGTGACAAATGCCCCCCCCGATGAAGCAATAGAAAATGTTCATGCCAATTCATTTAGAAAGAGCAATGGCCAATGGGGAAATTCCAACACTCAGCTGGCCAACCAATGGTGTACCTTCATCACTCAGTCAGTCATACGGTCGCTCAAAGACAGTCACGTTTATAGAGCTGGCCCTGCTGTTGTGGTCCAGGCAGCAAGAACACTAATGTGTTCACACATCAATGTTTTGTTATGTTGTTATACTTTTTATTGTTTACCTCTTTAGGAATCAATGACTGCATGTTTACCATCAAACATACTGAGTTGCTGAAAAATTTGAGAAAGCATTTTAAGGTTTTAAATATGTATTTGTATTTGAGTATTTTGAAGGAGTATACTTTAGATTGGGCTTTTTTTTTAAATGGTCTCTAGAGGACATCAAGGAGGAGAATCCAGGCTTCTATCAACCTGAGAGAGAGTTAATCCTCAGTGAGGGACTGAGCCCACAAAGTACAGGAAGCAATTCATTCCTCTAATAGACTTTATGCAGTACATCCTCTCATTTAATCTCTTTTTTACAGATTGCAATCGCCATAATGAAAGAGGTGCACAGAGGCTCGACAAAGTAGTTTACAGATGCATGTTTCTACTAATACAAGAACGCACACAAAGCTGTGAACACACACACTCGCGCGCACACACGCACAGGCTTGTACTCTCGTAAATGGGTGGCAAAAATGTGCACGCAAGAACTCACACTAATGGGATATCTCTTTAGCTAACCTCACTAGTGACGTCTCTCAAGCTGACAAGAAATTTTCACTGGTGTATCAACTGCAATCAGCACATAAATTGCACTGCCCAATCCCATTGTATCAAATCACAGCACTACGAAAGTAAAACCCTGAAGGCCTGATGAGCTTTCTAAGTATTAAACAAACCTCCATGGAAACTGTTTTGCTTGGTAATTTGTCTGTTTGTTAAATACAGTTACAGTGACATAAAGTATCAGGGTAATTGGGGATATATATTGTCATCATTGATTACACTGGCATTTTAAAGACCAATAAATCAAAGACAGTCTGCATGTTGCTATGTGGTTTTCCTCTGAGTGCACTCATGTAATTTATTTGTGAGACATGGTATATTAGAGATTGGCTATAGGCTATTGGAGTTCTTATTCTAAATAAAAGATGTTTTTTTTCCATTTTTGTGTCTTCTATTACATTTCAGATGAGGCACATTCAAAAAAATAATGCGAGGAAGCAGGACGGTCTAAGGCCACATAAGTTTTATGGCAGCAAAGGAAGAAAAGGAGGGGTATTTGACCACTGAGAATTAATGGAAAACCCATTGTGAAAAAGACTCATCATGTTTGGGAAGAATTAAAACCTACAGCACAGAGCTGGTCAAACTCACAGGAAATTGAACAGCTGTGACCTAATCGATTAGTTATCTTAGCCTGAAATGAAGCACCTGTGGGCTAAGTTTCATAAAAATGTATTTCTCTTCAAGGTCAAGTATGAAGAGTCTTGGATCTGATTATCACCCTGGTTTAGTCACCATCACACTCTCCATCACGTGAATGCCCACCACACACACACTTTATATACTTTTCTGTAGACTGCTGAAAAGCTCTAGCACTAATTTGCCAAACAAACAAATAAACATGTAAACATGTAATCCCAAGAACAGAATAGGGCAAATTATAGAAAGAAAGTCTGGGAAGACAAAAAAAAACACAAGAGAGAACACTGTAAGTGAAATGTGGAGGGGGGGGGGGTTGTCTGAGGATTTTAGAATTATTGCTTCAATTTCCTGGGGATGCGTGGGTGACGGTAACGGTGGGATCAGCTAGCGCTCTTCCCAAAGTAATGGGATTTATGTGCAGCACAGCAGTTTACAACCAGGTAACAAATGCCTCTCTCTTCCAAGCTCACACTTTCTCACTCCTATTCCTTTTCTCTTTGTCAGTTTGTCACCTCTGTATCTTCAATATCTTTCTTTTTACCTTACCTTGTCTCTGTCTCTCTACCTGGGTCTCATTCTCCCTTTTTTCTGCATTTGTTTGTTTATTGAGTATAACTTGCTTCCTCTCTCATTATCATGCTGTGTTACCTGTTTCAGACTTACTTCATCTTTGAGTTGAAGACAAAGGGGTTAGAAAGGGGAAATCAGGTGGAAATAAAAGCTTCAACTTTTAGATTGAGGTGTATTTTTGAGTTTTGTTCCCAGGAACAGTGGCTGTCCCCACTATGTCAGTCAAAACTACGTCAGGGTGGCAGGCGGCCTATGGCTGTGGGTAATGTTCCAGGTCTGATTTAGCAATTGGGGGATTGTTGGTGATTACCTCTATAATTGCAGACATAATACGCTGAAGCAAGATGAGGACCTGAACCACAGAGTATTTTTAAGCACAGTGCACTGTGGCCAAGCAAAAATCATCATGAAATGAAATCAAAACAATTAAAGAAAAATAAAAGAATCAGGAACTGTGATGAAAAAAGTAGATAATGAAAACCGAGTAGGTATGAAGAAAAAAATATTATTTGAGAAAAATGCAGGAAAAAATACTTGACTAGGTGGGATGAAAGTGTGTGTGCACACGTGTATGTGTGTATATTCTGTGCTCTTTATACTCGTAAATGCTGAGACAACAGCATGAGTGTTTCTGTGTGACTTTGTGTTTATGCACTTATGTTTGTTTATCTGGATATTCTATGTGCATATAGGCTACCCTCAGAGGACTTGCAAGTAATTACTGCAGCTGAAAATATGCACCACAACAGGATGAAAGAAAGTGCAGACCTACTTGAATATGCATTTTCAGGTACACAAATTCAAATGGTACAACAGTTTGATTGGTAAACTAAATATAATGTAAGTATAATAAGACTTGTCAGCTTTAAGACAGCATTTTAGGTCCGAACAGGTTGAAACATTTCATCCAAAACCTGGACAGGAGTGCATCAAGGCAAAGTTTAAACATGCAGATTGTGACCAGAATGTTGCCAATTTAAAATCCAAAAATGCATCTAATATTTGAATAGTGCAGCTCATGGTTGCAAATGTGTGTAACTCCTTGAGTGTGAAGCAGAGCACTACTGAAATGAGGCTGCATCCTCATTCAAAATTCCCTGGATAATTAAAGAAATATCTTTTAAAACTGGAAAGATGATTAAAGCAGCCCTACCAGCAAACTGATTCTTGCCAGTTGTGTGGCTATATATCGCCAACTTGATCCCCTGACTGGACTGGGTCTGAGAATGGTGAAGAAATGTCAGAGAGGTCCTCAAACTTAACAGTGTAGTGCTTCAAGTGGGAGGCTTTTAACCTACAGCCACAGAGCCAAGACACACATTTTCTGTAACTAATAGTTGAGGTTACACTGCATATAGAAATTAACAAAGAAAAAAACAGCACTGTAACGTACAACAAACAACAACTTCAAATAAGTCTTTGGTGTTTAGATGTTTAAATGTGTGTCTTTTTTCTTGTCTCTCTCATTTTTCTGTTATTTTCTCTCTCTCGCTCTCTCTTCTCCACATAACCACTCTCAGACATAGATTATAGCCTTACATAAAACTGACCTCACAGATGCAGTACAGTGTCCTCCCACAGAGGTTTTACAGTACTAAGGGTTATTGCAGATTGTCCATTGATCCTAAGTTTTTCAGGGGGGAATTCATACGCAATAGGATTTGCCACCTATTGATCTAACCATGTGTATTACATACTTGAACTGTCATATAACTGTGAAGGTATACTGCAGTAAGAGTTACAGTAATCAATAAAAAAAACTGAACCGACTTGCCCATACTTCATGGGGACTGGCTAACTCAGTCTGCTCAAATGTTGTCAACCGCTTTAAATCTTGATGCTTGTGTGTGTGTGTGTGTGTGTTTTGTAACATTGTTTAATTTCCCTGTGATTCAGCATTTTGTCACATTTATATCAGCAGATCACAAGAAAAACATCTTTAGTTTTTCCAATTTATCACCCATTTTGACACTCTGGGCTGCACGATGAGGAGCTTTACAAGTTCATGAAAGATACAGCATTTAGAAACTGTCAGAAAGTCTCTGATGTATATTAATTGTAAATCATTTAACTAAACCTGACATTTACTTCCAGTGTGATACTTATAAATAGCCAATTTGGCATTTTTTCCTTTTTTTTATTTTTTTATGTGGATCCGCTCATTTTCACTGTACCATTTCACTACAGTGATTATAAATACCCATTTATTGTCTTAACACCTGGATGTTTTATTACATTATTGTAATAGCTAGACTTCTACTGGAGCCCACTACAGGAAAACATTTTGGGCCAGATAAACCTTATGGTAAAATGTATACTTTTTTTTAATTTTCCTCTTCTTTCTTTTAATTCTGTAGTGAAACTTGCAATTGTAGTAGCTACTTAGAAATACAGTAGGCCACTAGTGGGGCTAGTATTCAGGCTTTTGCTCAGGGTGAAATGGGAATGATCAGTTAATTATTTGTGGCTGATGTGCAGATAGGAAGGAAAGAAAACTTTCAAAACTTCAGGTATTCAGCAGTAGTGTGTGAGGCATTACATTGCAACCGATGTTTAAATGATGTTTTCATACTTATATCCTTGTGCACATTTTCCTTCTCCTTTTAGACAAACAATATGTGACAAAACCCACAAGTCCACATTCCGTTATGGAGGAAGTCAGTCTAATGCAATCTAATGTTTTGCTCCATCCCTGCAAACGTCTCAGCCTTGTTCCATTACCCTCTCCAACCCTTTGCTCCACCGCTTTAAATAACATGACAAGCTCCAGAGCATTGCCCCAATGTTCTTTTTTATGAGAGGCGGAGAAAGAGGATTTGGCCACTGTCGGCAGTTACTGTGGGGCACGAGCCCCGTACTCAAATCCTAGGCTGAGATTATGATATAAAAATCAATCAATCCCCTTGTCCCAGCTCGTTGAAGCAGCGGTGCAAGCCTGACCTAGTTGGATGAATCCAATCTAAGCAGTGACTGGTGCTGCAAGGACAAAAGGGAGCCCAGTGGGGGATAACAAAATACGCTCATTAGATAAAAATTATAGAGGATTAAAAAAAAAAGGCAGCAACTCACTGTTTGTTTTCATCTTTTGCAATCTATCTCAATCTCTAGGTCCTCTCTGTCTAATTCTCAACCTGTCTTTGCCCTCCTTGTATTTGTTTCATTTTATCTGTTCTGTAGTTTGTCACTTGTCATTTCAATGTTATTTCAATGATCTGAGACGAGAAATGTGATTTTCTGATATAACAACACTATATTTACGCTTGTTTGAAAAGGATTGTTATTAGTGTCTTGTGGCTGGATTTGCAGTATTTAAATTCATATCCTAACCCTGTATTACTTTATTCCCACTTTGCCTTTTAATCTCTTTACTGTCTGATGTCCCTGGTTAAAATACTGTATGTTTAGGTTCACCACTTACATACTAACCAACTTAACCTTGAGTATATCCTTATTGCAAGAGTAAAAGTTTTCAGAGGTAGCAGTCAACTATTAGAAACCTTTTAAATCAAATTAATTGCAGTTTTTTACAATATTACATACACTTACATGGGCTGCAATAGGAAATCCGTGCCCAGTTTGAGACCTACAAAAAGGAGAGCGTTGCAGTAGGTTCTGGTGAGTGTGTGAAAAAAGGTCATATTTGGAAAGAGAATCTTCAGGGAAGAACGTATGTATGTGGTGACTGAGCCGTGGGGATGCAATTGATCTCAGCCACAGGAATCCAAAAGAAGATGAGAGGAAGACAGAGGGAATGAAAGTGAGAAACACCTATCACACAGCAGGAGCATTGAGACCTGTTTGTTTTACTTTCCACCTGTTGATTTTGAACGCTTGTGAATTTTACCATTGTTTTGCAAAAACTAATATTCAAGATAAGTTACAGTTAATGGACTGATCCAAGGGGCAATGAGTCAAAAATGAGTTCACTTGCTTGAGGCATACCACTGCTGAATGTCCTAGTATCATACCTTTTGAGTATTATTTAAGTATACATGTAAATTCAAAAGCCATTCCTGTGTCTAAATAAATCTTAGTCACCCTAAATATATCTTAGTCACCCTTAATCCACATTTAGATTTAAAGTCCGCAGATGTGTTAGTCTCTTTTCTTGTTTTTTTTTGTTCCATTTTGGTCTCTCTCTTTATTAAACACATTTCTCTTTTATCATAATCCATCATTTATCCTCTCTGGTCCTGTGTGGTGTTTGCTCTAATTAATAACATATCTGTGAGCTATGGTACATTCCCCTGAGCCTAATTCATTAGCATCACACTGTTTTCCAGAGTAAGCCATGTCCATCTCTCATTTTCTATCTGATTTGTTCTCAAGCTTTATTTTCCTCCTTTTTCTACACCTGTCTGCAACCACCTCTTTCTTGTGCACCATCTTTCACAGAGATGCCAAACTCTGTTTCCTCTCCTCTTAATTTATATCAGAGAGTTTTTTCATTGAGTTTTTTTTTTTTAATCTCCCCCACCTTCAGTTCTTTTTAGAAGACTCCTGGGACACTTTATCTCATATATTAAAGAGGCTTTTTTGCTCAGTTGATAACCTCTCCTTCCGTTCAAAGTCTCTAAATAAAAAATACAAATAAATGGATACTTGTGGCCATCATAAAAACGTAGCAAATAGAAAACTTTAGTCTCTTTCGTCTTCAGTGTGTAACTGAGACATCATACTGAGGTAAAATTAATGCCCTTAAAATGAATGCAATTAATTTTTTCTATTTAGCCTAATTACTACTACATTTGCTGATCCACACAGACTTTAAAATAATATTTATACAGTGGTGGAGGAAGTATGCAGATCCTTTACTTAAGTAAAAGTACTAATACTGCAGTGTAAAAATGTTCCATTACAAGAAAAAGTCCTGCGATGGAAATGTTACTTGAGTAAAAATATGTAAGTATATGTAAGTAAGGAGGAAAGAACTTAAAGCATCAAAAGTAAAAGTACTCTATGCAGAAAAACGTCCCACGTACCTGTTATATCATTAGATCATTATTACTCATAAATCAGCAGAGTATTACCGTTATAGTTGTGGTGCAAACTATTAAAACTATTTTATACTGGGATGCAACTAATGACTATTTTCATTATGGATTCATTTGGTGACTGTTTCCTTGATCAATCAATTGATAATCCGGTTTGTAAAACATCATTATATAATGAACAAATCCTTGCTTTTGAGAAGCTGGAATCATGAAATGTTCAGCATTTTTGCATGAAAAATGACTTAAACAATGAATCAAGTTATTAAAATAGTTTTAATTTACTGTCAAATGAGGAAGTTATTACTGGCTAATCATTTAAGCTCTATTTTTTATATAGTGTTGGGTAGTTGAATCTACAACAATGCATCATATTTTATAAGCCTTCATATGTTTTGTATGTAAAACCTTATTTGATAAAGTAACTAGTGGCTAACTATAGCTGTTCAAATAGATGTAGTGGAGTAAAAAGTACAACATGTTCCTCTGAAATGTGTGGAGTAGGAGTGTACAACTCTTAAGTAGTGTAAAAGGCTGCTGGCTGTAACTTCATATTTAACCAGGAGATATGAGAGTGGCACCGAAAGCAAAAACGTGTATTTTCCAAAATGTCAAACTATTGCTTTAAGGGAGTATTAATCTTTCATTTCAGATGTTCAGTTTGGAGATTCAAGGATGCTATGTTTTGCTCGTAAGGCAGCTTTTCTAACCTACAGCCTCCTTTTAGTTAAAGCAATCATAACAACTTTGTTGTTTCCACTTTTTTAGTGTAAATTTATTCAGGGCCTCCGATTGTGAGAAAGGCAGGATTTCCACACCAAGCTGAACTGTCCTCTTATCTTCAAATGGCTCTTGAGCATGTAGAAAACAAATGTAGGACTCCCGCTTTATAGGAATAATATTTCATTAAGTTTTACAGAAAGGACCTTTCAATTGATTACACTGACACTACTGAAAGGATTTAAATATAATGAATAAAAGGGTTGAAATTCCAGCTGGCATATAAAAAATAAAGCAAGAACAAAGGGAGAGAAGAATAGAAAATAAATCCAATGAAAAACAAACCCTAACCGTAACAACCATGGAGTTTTCCCTTGTGGTGTATCAGTCTGACCATAACAAACCTGACAGGGTTGTCAACGGCAACAATGTTGTCGTAAGTAACAGAGTTGGCGGGCGATGGCGTGGAGATGGACAGAGCGGTATGGAGTGAATTGGAGATAACAGGGAGGGTGACAACTGAATTACTGCTGACGGCCCTGAGATGAGTTCTCAGCAGCAGAAAAACAAGACAGATAGACAGTATGGCATGCTGGGAGGCAGGCGAGGAGACAGAGAGTGAGTGCAAATTTGAATGGAAAGTCAAAGGGCAGAAGAAAAACACATGGAAAGAAAGAAAGACACGAGAGAGAGAGATTAAAGGAAGTGGGAAAATGAGAGGATGAAAGGAGAATGCTATTTCCTGAACGAGTAAGGATGGGAAACATTTTAACAAAGAGAGAAAGAGACAGACAGCAAGAGATTCCGTGAGCCAAGACAAAGCAAGCGTGCAGAGAAAAGTCAGATGAGAGGAAAGACTCAAAGTCAGAGAAAGAAAGGACAAAAGTCAACATAAGGCAAAGAATTGTAGCTTTCATGAAGGCATGTGCTTGTTTGTTTTCTGAAAACAATCAAACAACTTACTGGTAGCATTTGTGAGCCTGAATGTGACCAACTTATCTTCGATGTTACACACATTGCGGACGGACACCTGGCAGGTGTAATCAGCAAAGTCCTTGGGTCTTAGGTTTTTCAGCTTCAGCACCTTGGTCTCACCCTATATGGGACAAACATACAGACGACAACATCATGCTAAAACACTACAGTATTTAAAAATGTTTTACCACATAATCCTTAATGTGATTAATATCGTAAACACATATAAATATTAATCTAAACATAAATGTAATATTACTACATTGCCTTTACATAACATAACATTACATCAATGAGGAAGCTCAAAGCCTTTTATTTTAGTCTTTTCTAAACTGGGTTGTAATCCTGCGTAAAAGTCACTTCAATTTTTGATGAGCTGCAGGGCAATAAACAGGGACAAAGACAAACTGAGATGAACACACACCCACACACACACACACACACACTCACACGCATGTACACACACACATGCATGTACACACAAAAATACACACATACTGTTGTTTGTATGCCTGACATGCCCTGATTATCAACTGAAGCATCTAAGAGCTACGTATGGAGTCATATGAATGATGAATTTCAAATGGCTTGTGCATGAGACCATCAGGAAAATGAAACTGATCTGATTGTCAGTGCAAAAATAAAAAGCTGAATACATCCATCCTCTGCCCGACCATTCATGAAACTACAGTAGTTCTCTTACCATATCAACAGCTTTCTCTGTGCTTCTCATGTAGATGCATAACCCTTTCAACATCGTTGATGAGCTTTCAGATCAAGACTTTGTGTCCGATACTGTACAACTGTCAGTCTACTACAGTAGGTGATGGGCTAACAGTGTCTTCGGCATCCCTAGGAAGAGTTCTGCTGGCTGGGTAATTGAACTCCAGGGGCTCTGCTTTGTGGCTGACTAAGACTTTGATAAGGGGAGAAAAGGGGGAGCAGTTCTGTCAACGCAAGGATTGTGTTCTCTGGCTGGGAGATCAGGCTGGGGGACTGTTTATTTAGTTATTTGGTTAGCTTACTGGCTATGGCTGGCATACTGAACAAGTAACTGGACGAATGGTTTGGGATGGGCAGCTAGTTTCAACTTGACTTAAGGCTTATGTGTCGGAGAACATTCATGTGATGAAAGTTCTGATACCTTTTTTTTTTACGAGACAAAAGGCTTTATGAGGATGAGGATGAGGACTAATGTGTTTGGTTAATGTGACATTTTATAAAAAACGTTTCACTGGGGTAAGCAGTCAGCTAACATTAACTGTGATACAGCATCCAGGATCAGTGACCACACAGCGGTGAAAATACTACAAAGACAGTAGATGCGCTACTGTGACCAGGACTTTTTGTAATGTAGCCTGTAAACCCACAAAATAACCTTATGAAATACTCCTTGACCTTAGGAGTAATGCTTGATTACTAATGTAGATTTAGCTGAACATGCTAACGACTGCATTTTACATTAGAGCAGATAAACACTTCTTTAATCCCGCACTTGTTCTTTTGGCCTTGTGTTTTTGGTTTTTGAGAGGCTAACAAAAAGTGACATGACCCTCCAAACTCTTTAAATGCTGAATATCACTCTTACTAGATTCATGCACACCGCTTCGGCATTTGGAGAAATTCACAGCTTGACAGACCTGCCACACCAAGTTACGGTTAAAGCTACTGGACATGCTGCTCAGAAATGGATTTTGTGAACAGTTAAATTCATATGACCCTGGAGTTCCTGGGTCATGACCATAGTGCTTTAATAGTATTCATGTAAACACTGAATGTTTAACAGAAATAGTAGGAAAAAAAAAAAAGCAAGAGTGACTTAGAGTGAAAATTTTTCTCAGGACAAGGGTAACACTTGAGAGTAGAGGAGGATACTGTGGGGAGAGATTTTGTGAGGCACTTTTTGAAGAGAAGTACAGAAAGCAGGGTGTGATTGCAGGCCTGGCAGTGTGTCTGTGCTTTTGTATGTGTTCATGTGTACCTGAGTGTAAAGCGGCTCATAGATGTCCACTCCGTTGTCCTTGCTCTGTTCGATGAGCATGCTCCCACGTTTCCAGATAAATCGTGCGGGAGGGTTGGAGTTGACGGTGCAGCGCAGGAATACCGTCTTCTCCTGGTAGTAACTGCCGCGCACATCGCTGATGGTCTGGTGCACCGTCAAAACTGGTGTGTCAAGGTCTGCAAAGCAAAGGAGAAAAAAATAAAGACAAGAAGACACAGATTTTGCTGCAATTATTGGTTAATACACTCCAGAAGCTTGTTCATTAAGGTTTTATTGCGCCACACAGAAAAAAATATCACACCAAGAAACCACTAGGTACAGTTTTATAAAAGCACAAATTCTAAGACTATAGGTAGTTAAAATAGCATTTAGTTTGTATGATGTTGTTGCCTTTTCTGTGCAAAACATTGGCAATATCATGTGGCAGGGATGAGATTCAAAACTGGGACACGACTGTAAATAGGGGTAAACAAGTGCTGTTTGTTGGCTGAATTGCACACCCACACTGACCAAAGCTATCCAAACACTTGCCTATTGATCATAGCTTCTAACCAACACAAATGTCCAAACAATCTGTGCATTTTGCCATTTCCCTCTCTTGCTGTGACTCTCACACATACTACATTGATATATTTTTTTCTGTCATTTTTATCTCATTCCCCCCACTTGCCTAGTTTCCATGTGCATGTCCTTCATGGGAGTGTCATCTCCCTTTTCCTCCAGTGGATAGGATTTCAGCTGCTGTCACGAGCATGGAGGCTGCTCTCCCCTGGTTTCTGCCATCTCTCCCCAAACTCACTGCCACTTTCACTCCTCATCACCACCTCTGCCTCTCTATATCCCCTTCTCCTCGCTCCTTGCCTCTATCTCTTACAGGGCAGAGTTGTGCATGTGTGTGTGTGTGTGTGTGTGTGTTATCCCAATTCTTTGCAGCCTAATTGGAATGTTGCAGACTTCAAACATCATGGAAACCATTTCTCTCATCACCAGGGTAGCCTTTTCCTCCCTTTTCCTGCCTTTTCATTTTACTTCTCACCTTCCTTTTCACTTCCTCTTTTCTCTTCTCTGCTCCTGTCCTTCATTTCCCTTCTCCTCTGTCAACCCATCTCACCTGCTGCACACTTATCAAAAAGGCATGGTGCAAGCTAAAGAAAAGAGGTGAGATGTGACTGTAGCTACTACGTTCCTTGACACCATCAGATGTGAGTGTAGCAG
This sequence comes from Xiphias gladius, assembly GCF_016859285.1. Taxonomy (NCBI): domain Eukaryota; kingdom Metazoa; phylum Chordata; class Actinopteri; order Istiophoriformes; family Xiphiidae; genus Xiphias; species Xiphias gladius. Next base: position 13,679,549 of record NC_053400.1, read on the forward strand.
GGCCCATGTGATGGAGGAAGGAGGGAAGTTTTTTTTTTTTTTTGGGTTGGAGACGCTTGAGAGAAACAATGTGTGGATAAGCGTGCTTGATTTTTGTGTGCGCTGTTGATAAGGGCACAGCTGTCACGCGAGGGCTGTGTCACACACACAGGCCAATGCATGCATACACACTCACATCTGGACCCACATCAAAGTGTGTCCAGCCTCACAATTGCATCAGAGCACTTTTGTGGTTTGAAGGTTAAAGCTCTAGGATAGACTGGTACATAAACACACAAAGGCAATTTGAACTTGTTCAGGTGGTGCCAAACAAACCAGGTATTGCATGAGACCTTTTCAAACAGAATGTGAATCACAGGTTCATGGAAAAATTGACCTCATCATGTGATGTGATAGAACTGTTTTGCATGCTTTAAAGTTAGGTACAGTCCATTGTACAAACCTTGCCTGAATGTCATGGGAAAGAAGAGTTAACATGTAAGTATTGTCAATGTGAGCATTTGTTAACATCCTGATGTTAGCTCAAAGCACAGCTTCACAATGGACCCTTAGACATGTTTTGTTTTATAAGAATTTAATTCAAATGTTGTTCCTAAATCATTTGTGATAAAAAAAAAAAAGGTCATTGTTGTGCCTATTGATCTATACAGCCAATTGTGATTTAGTTTATATCTCCATCTTTTGTAAAATCTTGTCAAATAGAACAAAATGCATGCAATGGTCATTATTTGTGTCCAAAAACAAAACAAAAAAAACCCCAGAAAAAATAAAAGTTGAGCCTCATATACTGTGGCTGACATGGCTAAGCTGGTTACTGTGAGCACTTTCGTGCTTTTGTGTTATTTGAGAATTTCTCAGTGATTCATTCTGTCCTCTGTGAAGTGCTCACCTTTTTCCATTCCTTTCATTTCCCTGCGGACACCCTCATTTATATAATGACAACCCACAGTTTGGGACAAAAGGCCCAGTAGGAAGGTACCACCAGTCTCTCTAAAAGCCTCTGCCAACGACAGGCCTTAAAACCTGGGCACCTATTAAAGGTATCTGCCTCTTGGTTCTGCCACGGGCATGTGTGTGAGAAAGAGATGTGGCAAAAGAGCAAGCATCTTTGTATAGTTGAATTTGTGAATATGTGTGTGTGTGTGTGTGTGTGTGTGTACGTGTGTATTTCTCCAAGACTAGCACAGGATTTCTGTACGATTTTCACAGATCATTTGCAACGCAATGGGACTCCTTGCTGACTAATGCCCAGGTATGGATTCATGTGTACATTTGTGTGTCAGAGAGTGACTGAGTGTGACTATCTGCTGTCATTCCGTCTGTTTCATCACGCTATGTTTGAATGTAGAGAAAGTAGAAAGGGACAGAGTGACATAGAGAGAAGCGCATACAGACAGGTAGATTCTCAAGAATATCAGGCAACTGTAAATGGACAAACAATGTAGAGTCAATCGGAGGTCCACATTATTCCTATACAGCCAAGAGGATTATGACTAAATCAATATAGTGCCCTTACATGTATAGTATGGCACATTTAGGCTTTATATTGAAATGCCGAGCAGTTTTTTATGATTGCATGATGTCAAAACATGATTCGAAAAACGTTCAGTCTTTCATTATCAACACGGTATATTTAAGCAGTGCAAAAAAAGAAAACAAAACTAGCATTAAACAAACATCCCACTGGAACGCAAAAAACTGTCCCGGCTTGCTTTAAACTTTCAAAATTGCTTTACTGTCGTCATGGATAAAACAATGGCAATACTGTCGTTTTTTTTCACATGAAAATTGTGTTGTTAAAGCTTTTATAATCCAAACTCCCAGGGTGAGTCTAACTTTACGCAGTTTGGGCCCTTAAGTAAATAGAGACACAAGATGAAACTGCAAGTGTACAGAAATACAATATGAAACTTTAATGAAGCTTCTGATTTCCCCAAAGTCCTGCCTTTGCACACAACTAAGATCAATTGCACTGCACTGTTTTTGTTAGTCAAAGCTTTTAATGTACATCTACACTTTCAAAATTTCAAGCTGCACTGGGGCTCTGGCATTGTTTTCTGCTTAGACACTACACAGTGGTGCTGACACAAAGACATTTTAGTGTAGTTCTCCCTTGGAGTGTGGCCCTTAGCTTGGACAAATGTGTGTGGCTAAAGCTCAGTTATTACCATGTGATAAAAAAAAGTAACACCTACTGTAACCTCTAAAGCCCAATTTGTAGGGAATCAGAAAATCTAATCATTTTTGATTTATGTCTGTCCTCCAAGAAAAGTGTGTGTTTGTTCTAAATTATATCCTGTTTTAAAAACTGCTGATTTTGGGGAATTAAGGGGACAGATTTGTCTCTTAATTTAAAGAAACAAATAGTCTTTTTCTCACATGCTAAACAATCAGTGAATAAAAATGCAGATTTAATGTTTGTACTGTGTTGTTTTTAACTCTAACTGAGTCGAAGTCCCGGAAAAATATTTTGCTTAATAATATAAAGTGGTTTTATTAAAAAAAAAGAAAAAGCTCTGTATTCTGAAAATACTCAGCAGCGTACTAGTAGTAATTGGCCAGGTGTTATTACTGATTTTTAAGCAGAAGTGTGCAGCTCTTGTACAGATTTTTCTTTCTGGGCATTTGTGCTTTATTGTTTATTGTCATTTGGAAAGACCGAAAGACACAGGATAAAAAGTATATGATAACAATATTAAAGACACAACACACAATGAAAATCCTTCTTTTGCAAGGTTATGGAGTTCACCTTAGCTACCTGTATCCTTGGATATTATTTTTGACATAAACTGCTAGAAACCAGAAATCTCTAATATCTATAAAAACTATTTTTGCCACTTTATCTGCTGCCATTAACATTTACCTAATGCCAAACACCTCGGTTAAACTCACATTTCATGAATAAATTTTACTTCATTTACATTTTTTTGATAAAGAAAATAAGGAAAACGGCAAATCTCTGCTACACTGTCTTATCTGGTTGACACAAATTAATTCAAGAGGGACTATTCAACACTGTTGTGCACAGCCTTGATCAGGCAACCAGATTCCGTAAGACCAGCTGCCTGTTAATGAAATTCCTTTATCATTAGAAAGAAAAAAAACACTGCCAAGTATTTTACTTCTGTTTGCTCCAAATATTCTCAGGCCCTCATTCATCTGAATAATATTTAAAAAGTGATGTCGAAAAGCCTCTTATACACCAGCACGTGCTTCAAAATTACCCATCTTGTTCAGAGTTGAAGGTTTGGACAGAGTGCAATTTTGGTCAGGTATTCCAATTATGTTTGCTCTTGAAAATGATGTTTGTTGTTCTAATAAAAATATCAAAGCAAACTAACTTGCAGAAAAAAAACACTCCAGTGCAGATTTTGTTTGCTTGTTATCTGAGGAATCAGATGATTAGAACTACGGTCATAATTACAAACTCTGAACTGACTACGCGATTAGCAAATGCAATAAACCCAGTGGAGAGAATGCAAGGCAACAAAAACAAAAGTTTTTTTCTGTGTTGACCTCCAGACTTTTTTACGAATTTATCTTCTGTATTTTCTAATGGTTTCAAACCCTGTTCCAAACCTCTTAACCCTGTGCAATATATTAAATCTCGAGTGACAATGTGGTAGAAGTAAGCAGTGATTTCATTCATCAAGGCATAACAGTTGCATGCACAGTATGTATTTTTTATAGACTCAAAATGTGTCTGCATGCTATCAGTTCGTCATGATCATACCTCAAAAATCTTGCCGAAACAACCACAGTAAATATGGCAATGATGGAAACAGATTTACTCAGAAGCAGTCTATCCTAGTGGTCAGGGTTGACCGGGTGTGTTTTTGTAACAATTTGACCTCTGCTGGGTGCTTTCCTCTGCAGGAGGACGCCGTTGACTCCAAATCCTCTTTGATTTCCAATAACATGTCCAGTACTCTAATAGCTCTCTAGAAGTAGACGACCATTAGGGGACCAAAGAGAAGATGACAGGTTCAATTGAGTGTGAGCGTGCAGTGGAGGGGAATAAGGTGTGGTGTGAAGCGTGTCTGTGAGGGTGGTTGGGTGAGGGGATGGGATTGTGTGATTAACAAAAGCTATGTACAATAGCTATTGTACAACATAGAACAGCAAATTTAAGATGATGTAAACAACTGTAATTCACTGAAGGTCACTGCAGAATATTTGATCAATTTACAAAAGTCGGAAAGAAACTGTGCATGTACTGTGTATAAGAAATAGAAAAAGACAAACACACAGTATTCAGGCTTAACACGTGATAAAGAGAGTTTTTTCCATTCAACACAGAACAAAAGGGTTAATAGCTGAGTTGCTTTAGTACCGACACAAAGCACATGAATTATCATGTTGATAAATTTATTACGTGGAGTTTTTGGTAAACCATAAAAAGTTTGAACTCTTAGCTGCTGCACACAACGTTTCTGTGTCTGACCCTGGCCTAGTAAGTCGTGAAATAGCCCCACAACAATAGACAAGACTAAGAGTCTACAGCCATGCTAGCAGCTCAGTGTGGCTGTACTCAGAGACAGTGGTACTTTGAGGTGGATGCTAATGTCAGCATGCTAACATGCCCACAGTGTCAATGCTAACATGCTGATGTTTAACAGGTATAATGCTTCCCATTTTCACGATCTTAGTTTAGCATCTTGCCATGCTGAAATTTGCTGATTAGCACATACCACAGAGTACAACATCAAGCTGATGTCATTAGTTTTGCAGGTATTTGGTCAAGTGAGGAGTTTGCCAAATTTATTACAATGTATCCTCTGTAAACTATGAATGTTCATACATAATTTCATGGCACTTAATTTAATAATTGTTGGGATATCTCAGTTTGGAGCAAACTGAAAGGACTTGGTATCATTAAAAACTAATATTAAGAGAAGCGAAAATTACGCAAGATAATTTCTGAGCTAATTCATTTGGCATTGAATTGACCCACATCCGACATAGCAGCAAAGCAGATTTAAAATCAAATCAAAAGGATTTGATATCTGTCATCTGTGACTGACTTCAAATAATGACTATCCAAATCTATCCAATCACAGTTTCAGAATAGGACCTACTTTTCGTCACTTCTACTGTATATAAGGTGGCCTTTTATCTGGTGTTAAATTAATTTATAAAAATCACTTAAAATAAGTCAAACTTTTGATAAATTCAGGAAAGAAAGGCAGTGTTTGCTGTTTGGTAATTATGTGATGGACATTAGGGTAATTAAAACTGATGCTGAAAAGCCCCAAAAATGTTGAGTTTCCCAGGAAGAAACCAGATGTCCACTAAAAAACAGTTTCTATAAACAGAGTCTAACGACATTTCAGTCGGCAGTAATAAGTGACACGCCAACTACTCTCTCTCTGCTCTCTGATGCTCACAGACGTGCCCGTACCCACCATTGAGGTCACTGAGGTCTGGACCCCGGTATTTTCTCCGAGGTATATATAATAATAGTCCTGAAATAACTGCCTAGAAATAACTCTAATTTGGTGCTGCAAAGATATTGTCAACGCCAAAATAACTCACTTTCTCATCTGATCACCGGCGTCATTGCTTGTCTGTGGGTGGGTGGAGTGAATGATCACGTTGTTACTACAAAATCTTTACTCAACATGGTGGTTCTTTGATTATATCATCAAACCGGACAGGCAGCTGAATACGGCGAAAGCATGGTATGAGTAACAAGGGAATCTTACTAGTGGACTGCTTGTAGCTCAGTGCCATTCATCTCCAGACATCATCTGATGAATAGCTCCTTTGCGGTCGCACTATGTTGAAATGCATATTAAAATGACATATCACTATTTCTTTTTATTTTCACTGCAAGAGTATCCTAGCGGAGGCCGGTACATTTGCATATAAATATCAATTGACCCTGTGTTTACTTTCTTCGCTGACACAGATGAAAATGAAAAGAATGCATCAATCAAAGCTCAGCTTTGGGAAGGGAAGAGATATGGGACAACATGAGGATACTGAGAGAAAAAGAATAGGAGAAGGTGATGGAGATGAGAGAGAGGAAGAGTAGGTACTGCCCACTGTGCTAAGGATAAGATTAACATTATGTCCCTGTACTGTTCAGTACAAACAAAAACTGAGTGACTTGATCACATTCAAACAATGTAGGACTAATTACCGCAGAGATATATGTTCAATGGTAATTACAGTGGAACCTATAGGCTCAATTTAACACAAACCCAGCATAACTATAGTATCAATATATAGTATTTTTGTATAAATGTTATTATATAAAACACATTTTGTACTGTACTGTTTGATACACATTCTTATAATTCAAACCAAAATGGAAGAAAAGAAAGAAATTTGTGTATAATTTTACTAAATCATTTTTAGTGTGAGAGATAAGTGAGGAGTCACTGAGAAAGGGACAGGCAGTGAATGCAGAGACATAACAAAGATTAGAGGACGGAGAGAGAAATGAACAGAAAGAATGTAATTTTGAAGATGGAGAGACAAGAGGAGATGAGGGAGAGGGAGCAGGTTATGGAAAGCAAAGAGACACAGAAAAGGAGGCTGAGAGAAAGGGCACAGGAGACATAAAGGAAAAAGACCACACAAACAGACTAATACTCGAGCAGAGTGTGAATTTCCCTTTACTTTAACAATTTAATTAATCATTCTCAACATTCATTTTCAAATTTTTCTTGATCATTTTAGCCCCGTATGTATTTCTAGATTGCAGAGTGGATCATTCATTGCAACATTTAACCTGATTCTTTGCATGACAGATAATTTATGCTACTGCCTACTGACATGATGTAAAGATATAGTTATCCAATTTTTGCCATCCAAACGTTTTAAAATGCACATTTGTAGAGCAGGAAAATCAAAAAAATTTTCCGGGGGGCATACCCCCCAACCCCTTGGGCCAGCTCAGATTTTGGACCTTGGTAATTCTAAAACTCTGTGTATGGCCTTGCATACACATTGAAAAAAACATTCTTATAGGCTATCAACAACACAAACACACATGTGCATAAAGCCACATGCAAAGTGAGAAAAGACTGTGCATATAGAGAGGCACGAACAGAGGCAGACTTGCCGTTTGATCCATCTTCGCGTCTCGTCAATTATTCAGCATTCTGCTCATAGACATCGCCTTAAAGAGGGCATAAAACATGCAAGAGGCCCACATTTGGAAATAACGAGAACATTGCCTGTGTTTAAAATGCAATGTTCAGAAGTAAAGATTGATTTAGGTTGATTTTCTCCACTCAGTTTTTTTTAAATTTTTTTTTAGTAGAACAAAAATCACTGGGCTTTGGTTTTTTTTAACCCCTTAAATCATGGGTTTGTGTCTCTCTGTCGTCATTGATGCCTCAATCTTTAGCCCATAGGAACAAATGATGGAAAAGAGGAGGACACATGAATCAAATAATGCATAATAATACTTTTCCAGCAATATTAATATCCTTGTATCAAAGGAATTTGGTCTATGTTCTGGGAGCTATGAATGTCAGCAGTCTGATTTGTCTATTTATGCACTTGGTCCTTTAAAGAAGGGAAAACTATGGATGCCGGTCTTTTTATAGTGAAACACCAAGAGAAATGGAGAGAGGGGTAGAAAGCTATTAGTTTAAGTAAAAGCAGAGTAATGAGAGAAGGAGATGGAGAAAAAATAAAAAACAGAGGTGATGACATTACATTACAGATAGAGACATAGAGAAGACTGAAAAAATGAAGAGAAAGTGGCCAGAAAAATATTATCAAAAAAACCAAACAAAAACGGTAGAGAACACTAGTCAGAATCTCAGAGTGAATGCAGCACCTTCCAGCTGCACCGTATATTGAAGCATACAGAAATCAAATAAAGTGAGAGATGTCCAGACTGAAAGTGTCTAGGAAAAGTAATAAGATACACCATCGTGATATGATAATGATAATAATAATGACTAGTTTCCATTTATATCAAACCAAAAGGAAAAGCTAAACACAAATGTTAAACAGAGTAACAGGATTCTTTGTAGAAAACATTCTTTCTGTAATTTTTTATGATTGTTTGTTTAACACATGTAGACAGTGGAGAGAGATGCATTCTGCTTGTGTTTGACATGGAGCCGGATTTTTAAAGTATTTTAGTTATTTTTGAAAAAATCTCATTAGATGCTTCATCGTAAAGTTACTGTAAAACTTTCCTGAGCACATGACTTTTCATTTTTGGCTGCAATCATACTTTAACTTTTAACTCTAACTTACCTAATTATTACAAAGAATGTGAAGAACACTACAGTCTACATATGTATAATCTTGTGTTACATCTTGTATTGTTAGGTTTAACAGCAAGGCACAGGAATTAAGAAGAATTACAGTGAGTCTTCTCTCAAACTAACACTTATGAATTTGCTGAAAATGGTGCATTTTCATTGAGCCAGCGCATTATGTACAAGCCTTAATTATGCTTTTGTCAGCAAAGAGCCTGGGAAATGGTATTAAACATTAATGATGGGGTAAGTCCATTATTTTAAGTCATAAAAAGACTAATTTTGGCATGATTATTTACTTTGAGTGTGACAGTTTAGCTGCACAGCAGTTGTGACAGCAAAGAGGGTGTTAAAGCACAAAGAGGCATAGTTCACTCACTTAGCCTTCGGGCTAAAATAACACACACACACACACACACGCAAAAATACACACACAAAGGCACACACAGTTATGCAATAAAGTGCGCACACACATCCAGACACGCATAAGCCCACACACAAGTATGCTCTCACCAACAAATACGCACACAAACTCCTCAGGGCCGAAATAACACATGAATCTCAGTTCCCTCGCTGCAGCCCCAGAGGGCAGAAAGAAGAAAGTCCTTCCGTGTCCCTGTAAGTGCATTCTCAAAGTATCTATGGGGAGCAAAGCGGATAAAGGATGCCCTTCTTACTCCATCTGTGGTCATGTGGATGCTTGGGTCGCGATGTAACAGCTGGGCTCAATTCAGTACTATGTGCATGTGTTTTGACTCCAGGTTTAAGAAAAAGAGTATGATGACATCAAGAGTCAAGCGTAGCTTTCATTAATGTTGGCCAAAGAAACATTACACAAATTTGTGAGCCTTGTGACAGATGTGTAGCGCCTAACCCTTTGGCTTGCTGCATATTTAATTAGCTTTGTGACATCTGCTGTGGACCACAGCAATAGAGCGTATGGAGAACACATATAGACACACACAGTAGTATAGGCTGTTGCTGCTCTTAAAATGATTAAATTGCTTGTGTTTTATTGTGTTGTGTTGTGGGACGCATGTTACACTCAGGGGCAATCTGCACAATGCCTTTATTAAAACAGCTCTGGACCACTTCTGTGGATTCCTGCTCAGATACTAGAGTAGTATTCTGGCCCAACTTCACTTTCATTGTCTCCTGGTTATCAGGAGACAGTAAACAAATAAATAAATAAGAGGGAGAAAACTCCCAGGATAACAACAGGCCAGAAAACATTGAATGCACAAGTCTCATCACCAGTCTCAGGGAGAGGCTGGGACTGTTTTTGTCACTTAGTTGGACTGAATAACACAATGTAGAATATGAGAAGTTTTGATAATGTAAAACTAAATGCAAGGTAAGACTTGCCGTGATAAAGCATCATGTGGCGTAAAAAAATCACATTACCGAGGCCGTTTTGTCAAAACAATACAAGCCGCCAACTTAACTGAAGTTCTGTGTCAGTCTTAAATTTGAACCATTCTGGTATTATGTCAGAGTGACTGGAAAATATAATGACAGGTCAGTGGGTATCTTCTAATTACGTTGTGGATACGAGTATTTTTATTGGAGTTGAGCTAGTAACCAGAGATGTAACATTTAGTGTGGTGATACTGGGCCACAAGCTTTGCTATAAATATAACTCAATGTACATTCAGTCATTTTACTTGAAAAATACCTGTGAAATAATGTATATAAATTGGAGCAATATATAGGAAGGAGACTCATAGGTGTCAGAGTCAATAAATATGTATGGTTAAATGAAACAATGAAATGAAAAGCTACTGAAATACCCAAAGTTATGTGAAGGCACACACACATATACTAGGATGATGTTGGGATGCCTGTTTGTATAAGTTGCATTGCACACACTGTTATTTTTCAAAGACTGCTAGCCAACACAGTTTCATCTACAGATGTTACAGGTGTCTTTGGAATAGAAAAGTCTATAGATATATCTGGGCAAATATTCCGTTACACATCAGTTAATAACTTAGTTTGTGCAAGACTGATGACAGCAGATGAGACAGATGAGAGAGTATGAGAACATTTAAAAGTGTGTGACCTACAGAAAGGACAAAGCTGAGTCCCTCTCTCACGAAGGTCAAACTCTACCATGGAGGATCTACTCTAAAGCAAAATATAGCTCTTCAGAACACCAACAGTCCCCCAAGTTTTATTTTAGAAACTGCCCACAGCGAAACTCTTCACGGAGCTTATTAGGCAATGCTTTGAGAGAGAATGACTGCACCTGCCTGTGGCTCTGATGGTTATTTCCTACCCTCCAGAGTGATTTGTGTGGCACTCACCACCACCAGCTCTGCCTGCACTGAGAAAGTGCTGAGCTAGCCCACTCTTAACAAAATTTAACACCTTGGGTTTGTGGTAGTGCACCCACCGGATACCCATTTCAGATTTCTGCTGGGTTTATTTTCTGTTTTTTTTTCCTGCTTTCTTTACATTTTTCATCAGTTTGTGTCTCATCCAGTTTTTCTGTCCTTCCCTACTTTTTCTACAGAAACAGAGATTATTTCCCCAGGCTGAAACACTTTACAGACATGTTTTGAACTGATTTGGGGACAGGGAGTAAAAGTGCTTTATTATTAGTTTGCTATGATTCACTTTGGTTGGAGGTTAAAAGCTTTATACTATTCTTTTTACACTAAAATCTATTCTCAAGTATAAGGAAAAACATGTCTTTTCTGCTTTTCTTCAACTAAATTTAGTTAAATTTCAAAAAGGCATGTTATGTTTTCAGTGGTTTGAAGGAATGGATTTGTCACATTTACTACAATAATATTACTCCATTAACAGATTAATTTAAAATGTTGACGTTTACATTATCTAATAAATAGTATGTAATGTACAGTATATATATATGTTGGTATATGTCAGTGCTTTAAACTGCAATAAAAAAGACCAGTGAGTAGCTCTTTCACAGCCGCTCACTCCCTTCCATAACTATACATTATTCTCCGCATCTCATTTCTCGTTATTTCTCAGTCTCTGTTAACTCTGAATCCAATCATTATTTCAAGTCTTTCTGTTCCCAAGCTGGATTTTTTTCTCAGACCAATAGAGACAAAATCTGCGGAAACTGGAATCTAAGGAAACTGTTCTCATACCAGCAATGACTTTCTTTGTTCCCGTATTATTTTTCTACATTTTTCTAATCGGATCTTGGATCTTTTCTATGTTTCATGGCAGTCTAATTCTTTAGTCTGTGCCCCTTTCTCTCCATCTTTATCCTATTTCAATTTTTGTATCTGCCGATACACAGGCTGTGAGCCTGCCCTGAGGCACCTCCCATACTTTATAACACTGCCTTCATTACCCAGCCCGCTACAGCTGGCCATAAATGAAAAACTGCAGATGTGGGAGGAGGGAAGGGAGGAGAAAAGTAAAGGAGGAAGTAAAGGAAAGGAGTGGGAAGGGTCAAAACCTACAGAGCGAGTCAATTGAGAAAGAGATAGTAAGGGTGGAGATGGAGCAAGAAAGATGGAGAGCGAGTGAGAATGAGAGTGAGCAGGAGGTGCAGTACACAGAGACAGACTGAAAATGGGGAAAAAAAGAGAGGAAGAGCAAAGCCATAAAAATCTAAGTTGGAAGTTATTGGAGACTGGCTGGATGAAAAATGCCATCACCATAAAATAATATTAGACTTGGTCTAGCCTTACGGCGTTGATGAATACAGATGCTGCCCAGTGGGGTCTCGGGCTGGGGGGAGCTGGTTAATTTGAACAGTCATCGTACCTGTGAGGGCGGTAAAAAAATATTAAAGGAAATTAAATGAAAGGTTCACTGTCAGTTGTTTAGTTTATAGCCCCACATTTCCATCTCGTAGCCAGTTTAGGTGTCAGACAGAAGATCCACTCACTAAGAATAACTACCAGCAGGGGACTTAACCATGTGTGCAGGATTTATCTTTAATATCCCTAAATTGAACTAAAAACCAGAGCAGAAATGGACCCACTGCAGCTTTAAACAAACATAATGTATGACAATAATCCAACCTTCTCTCAACCTTGCACACAGACGTTAGGGCTTATTTTACCCCCATCTCATTTCAGGACATCGTCAATAACTGGCCCGAAGGGGCCATGAATACTGGAGAAATTAATGACATCTGAGTGAAAAGGGACTAGCTGAAATCTGATCAGCTATATTGACTGGAGGATATTGGAAACAAACAGCTGTACATCTTACTTACTGCAACATCATGATAATGCCATTTTATCTCATTTGAATTGGGTGTACAGAGGGCCATCAACAAACCATAAGGTCATTTTGATCACAGGGGAAGTGAATTAAATGAAAATTACTCTCCTTAATGCCGCTCAAGAAAGATAAATGGTAAAACCAATTTCTGCCAAGCAAAAGTAATAATTTATAATTATGTAATGTTACTCTTTAAGCTATCATATTACAGAATTTCTGCACCAACAGCATATTTTTATACTTAGCAAATAAATTAAAATGATTCACCATTGCATCAAACTATAAATGATGCAACAGTAGCACACTGCGATCTACAATACATCCTTGAATTGCATATTACTTATACTGAAGTGTTTCCACTCTTACACGTCTTTCTTTTAGTCCGTTTTCTTTATGATTGGCTGTCTCTTGCCTACGTTGTCAGCACCACAGGAAACACACCATGAACAACTTGATTTATCCTTCATTCCAGTGTAATGGTTATTTTCCCTGGAAAAAATATCAGTGTGTGCTACAATGGCCGGTGATAAGGTCAAGATAATTTCAAGCCTACACTGCATTGTATAACCTTCATAGAGAAGAGAGAGTCAATAAATAAGGGATGGAAAAACAAAGGGGAAGTGGGGGAAAAAAACACATTTTAGATAAAGCCAGCCAAACAATGAGGACAAGTGGAGTGGTCTTATCTCCTCATGGTCTGCAGGACAGCTTATAACCAAACCATACTTCACCCTATTATGTGTGTGTGTGTGTGTGTGTGTGTGTGTGTGTGTGTGTGTGTGTGTGTGTGTGTGTGTGTGTGTGTGTGTGTATGTGTGTGCACGCACTATGTGCCTATTGTGGTCTTGCTACTAAATGCTTCGCTTTTTTTGGGTGACTCAGTTCAGTGCAGATAATTTATGTGTCAAATAAAAGGAAAAATAGATTTTAAAAATATGAAAAAATCAATAACTGAAACAAAACTGCAAGATTCTAAATCGTGCCGTATTTTGTTCTTTGTCTAATACATTTTCTGTGGCTATTTCTGTCTGTCAGGATGTCTCGCCCTCATATGTGGTATTCTCCTACATTGCTCTACCTCTCCCTGCATGTCTCTCTATAAATGTCTGACAGTGAGGGTTTTTTATCAGTAAAACAGTCTCTATCCAGCGTAATGATATGAAAGCCTTACCTTACTTGACTATGTGCGAGAAATTGGTGCACTGCCATAAAAAAATCCACATTCTTCCTGGCCATTTTTACTGGCTAAAGCTGTGGTGTGACGGTTGCAACATCATAATGGCTCACACAATTTTTTAGGCGTTCTCTTTCACAATTTTGCTATTTTTCTTTAATGCTGGCTTTACCACTCTGCAGCTGCGCTCCACTTTACACTGTGTTTCTGGGCTTCCTTACTTTTTTCCTTTCCTCTTTACTCCTACACCCTCTCTCCCTTCCCCTCTTCTCTCCTTCCACCTTCCTTGTTCTCTCGTCTTCCCACTCTTTCTTTCAACTTTACCTCTTCGCTGTTTTACTTCTCTCCTTCTTTCACCCTCCCTTGCACACCATAGCTTTGTCTTTGTCAAACACACTTTATGTCTGATAAAGCCTTCAAACAGCTCTGTTCTTAAAAGAGTTAACTGTGATGTAGTACCTGAGTGCAGAGGGGTGGGGACACAGGTGACCCCAAACTGTCATGGAAACCCATGTCACATGTTATCAGTGAGTCATCATACTCACCCACCGGGAACCTGAGGTTAGCAAGCTGTAGGGAGATTTGCGATGGGAAGCGCACGGCGTTGTCTGTGCATGCATGCATACATACAGTCACTTAAACTCATTCTATCAAAACCTCATAATTTTACACATACATGGAGGGATGTGAACACACATGTACACACACAAGCACATACACACACATAAACACACACAGAGACGTATGTGAGCATGCTCCACAAAGGAAGTTTTAAGTCTGTAGCAAGATAATGTAGAAAATATAGCCTTTGCACAGCAGTGCTTTAGACAAAAGGAAACCCTCTACAGGAATGGTTTCTTTCAGAATAAGAAATATAGCTTTGCGTGTCATTGATTATGTTCATTACGTGTATTAACTGAACTTTATTTAAAGGAAAAGAAAAAATATAAAGTATAAAGTATTTCAAATACTGTCTTTAATAAGACATGTTACACTTGTCCTGGTTTTCTGGCAAAGTGGAAATTCAGACTAGCTTTTATGACCACAGATCCTCTAAAGGACCAGTGTGTAGGATTCAGTGTCATGTAACGGTGAGGTTACAGATTGCAACCAACTGAACACCCCACCCTTTACCTCTGCCTTTCAAAGCGTTTAGGCGAACCTACGGTGGCCTTAAGGAAATGTAAAAATACCATAAGGGCCTCTGTAGAGCCAGTGTTTGCTTTGTCCATTTTGGGCTACTGTAGAATCATTGTGATGCAACATGGCAGGCTTCGTGGAAGAGGAGCTGCTCACAATCTAAATATGAAGGGCTCATTTTAAGCTAAAGGAAATGCAATGATTCTTAGTTTCAGGTGATTATACATTAATAAAAACATAATTATGGATATTATATTCTGCCAATAGATCACCCTAAATCCTACACACTGGTCCTTTAAGCAGATATGTGTGGTGTTTTTTGAGATGTAAAGAAAGAAAATCCTAGAGAGATTTTGCTGACTGTAATTACATTACACAGAAGCGCTATTAAGAAAGACTGTTAGAGCAACTGATATTTAAAATTTGAATCAGTTAAAATCTGCTGTGTCAAAGCAATCTGACACAACTAGATGGTGCCTGAAATTTGGATAAATGAGGTTCCATTGTGACAGTATAATTGTAACATGTCATACAAGCATATGTCTGGGTAAGTCTCTAGTAATGGCAGGCTGATTGTGGTTTGTGCTCATCACCTCCATCTGCTCATCCATCTGTCTTGACAAATACAGCTGATTTGCAAGCAAACCATGAAACTTCAACTTGTGCTAAGTGGGGACCTTTGATAAGGCTGTGCAAAAATGACCTAATTAATGCTCTGATATAATGCTGACTGTATTCAGAATTCTATACTTGCTATAGGCTAAATTCACATCTACATTAGCCACCGTAGCAGTCTCTATGAAAATGCTTGCTTCACTGATACTACACTGCTTGTGTGGAAAACCCTACACTAGTATCATCATAAAGAAAAATTTTGCACCGAAAAAGTTTCTAGCTATATTTTCTCCCTCACTGGTCTTTATTTTATTAGAAATGCCCGAAGAGCTGCACGAAAGCAATAGTATTTTAGTTGCTGAATTATAACTATTCTTATTTATTAAAGCTTTGTAGCCTAAATCAGGATTTACTTAAATCTGCTTGTAGAACATGGGTTGCTCAAACAACTAACATAATAATGGAAACAACACTAGGGTAGTTTACTAGGGTAAGTTTACTGCATGAATGTTTATTGAAATAGATTCATAAATGAATGAAAAGCATATACCAAGGATATCATATCCCTTGGTGTATGCCCACAAGTCAGCACAGGTGCTTGTGAATCAGCTGATTAAGCTGGAGCTTGAAACAGGAAAAACCACAAAAAACAGGATGTAACTCGTGACAGAGCATCTCCGACAACATTTTCTTGGCCTTTCTAATGACTTAAGTCCAGATTTTAATTTTGGACAATGTTGCCCAACACATTAACCTCTAGTTGCTGTTATACATGCGATAGAGAAACACCAAAGGGGAAACACCAATGGTCAGTGCACACAACAACAGGCTTCCTTCTCAATAGTGCTATGGTTTCTCTGGGACTGCGAGAGCTTCAGAAAAAATAGCAGACACGGCGGTCAATGCCTGCTGTGTCCTCTTGTTTCTGCACAGCTCCTGCACCTGTGCCACTAGCATCAACCTCAAGTTTGATTGGATCAGCAAAATTGGGGGCAGGAACAACGGGTTTCACATCTTGGAAGACTTGCTCACATCAGAGGCCTGTACTATGAAGCAAGTTCAGCATACGCAGGACATCTGTTTGCTGTCTGGCTCCAACAAGTCTAACAACGGCAATCACCCAATGCGGTCACACGACTGTTGTTATCGACTCAATATGTCAACCCAGGTTTTGGGAGCATGAACAAGTCTACTGGCAGCAGAGCTGCATTTTTTACAAACAAAGAGAAAAATATGATATTAAACAAATAAGAAGAAGTTAAATACATAATCCAGGCTAAACGCAACAGTTGCAGCTGCCAAATGCAGAAGGACAGAAGATCACGAAATGTGTGAATGTGTAAGGCTTATGATATGACTGCCCCATCATTAGGGTGCGACTATAATTACAGTCGTGTATTCCATTAAATTAATGTGTTGCTTAGATATATCCTTGTCGCCAACGCAACCCTGGCGTTGTCACAAAGACTTGGGAGCAAAAAATAAATAAATAAATAACATCATAATTCAAAGTGGTAAGTAAGCTTACTTTCAGATCTTATATGTGCAGCAAGTACAAGGCTTTACTGCTTCAATCAGTGTCTGTTGTAGAATGATATTGGTATACAAAAGCAGAATGAAACGGCTTTGACGCAGCCAAAAAGAAACAAAAAAGAGAGAGAGCCGAATGGGTTTGCCGGTGTCTAAACACTCTTGCCCTCTTAAGAGACCCTCTCACGATCCATACACCAAGCTCCTCGGGAACTTCTACAAATGGTAATGCCATTTTCCAAGAGAGTTGATTGGTCAGTAGGCTATGCTTTTATACACGTTGATCTGTTTACCTTGAACATAACCAGTTCCAGAGCAGGTTAGGTGTGCAGCATGAATTACCATGAAGCTGTACCCTGGTAAGAAGTGAACCACGGATGTAACCCTGAAAACCCAGGGTTAAACCTTAAGTTATCTCACTAACCACAAAACCTGTTTCAAAGTACAGTTTCAAAGATCAGTTTACTGGCTCAACTGGCTCAGTTAACCCAGGGTTTTACTGTCCGGCTATTAGAGCGTTCATGTGAAAGAGGTGGAGTTGTTAATTACAAGCAAACATCGTCAGAACCATTAATAAAGTACTTAGTATGATATGTGAGGAAATTGTGATACCTGCAGTTAAACTTGGTTATAGCCAAAAGGGATATTAAATTAGGTGAAATATAAACAATATGATCACATTACTAGCACAGAAATAATTTCTAATTATTAAAGTCAGCCCAAGGACACTCTAAATAAGTACAGGAAGTATCATTAAGTTTCTTACTGAGTGAGTATTTTTGCTCATTTGTCTGATGATGATGAAAAAAACGATTATGAATATGTGATGCAGATTAAAAAAATAAGTTAAAGTAATGTCAAACTGTTTATGCTGCCGAAGCAGAAAGGAAAGGAGAGAAGAAGTAGTAGGTAGTAGTAGAAGTAGTTCATGTCTGGTGAGGTCAAACTGACTGGCACGTTCATTTATAATCATGGGATATATTTAACTGTGTGGATAATTTCCCAATAAAAGACATCAGAGGGTTTGGTTTTTATTAGCAATTACAGCCACAGAGTCTCCTTATGTTATTCTGGGCGGCAGTGATAGAATATGAGTGTAAAAGCATCAAAACTGTCAGGATTCCTGTCTGGAATCAAAGAATCTTTGTGCAATTGAAATAAAGCTATAATATTCATCATGTAGTTATGTAGTAAGGAAAATACTCCCTCCTTTCGTTAGAAGCTCTGTTTTAAAACCAGAGTGGACACATGGAGAGCCTCAAACAGTAAAATGATTTGACTGATCTATAAAAATATCTATCGGTCTTTATTATTTGTCACTTAATTGTAAACTCTTTTGCCCATGTTGGGGTCCTGTAAGAATGATGACCCTAGTTTCCAGTGATCTGATTGATCAGTATTTGGGCTTTTGACAGGTTTTGATCTGATCGTCTGAAGTTAACCTTCCCCAGAGCAGGTTAGGTGTGCAGCATAAGTTACCACGGTGTATGATGTACCCCGGTATGATATAAATAACCGTCATAACCCTGAAAACCCACAGTTAAACAACACGTTATCTTGATAACCAAAGTTCCACTCCTACTCTTTGGCAGGTCTCAAAATATCAGTCAGTGGAGAAAAAATGGTAATGAAGTTACAGCACAATGCCCTGTAGTTACCATTTAACCATAGGAAACAACGTAGCTGACATTTGGTTGTGGTAGCTGGATAATCAATAATAGCACTGATCTCAGCTGAAAGCAGGTGAACCTGTCCCTGGCCTACCTACTTGCCAAGATACGTGATGGTGCTGGTGGTTTTGCAAACCTGCAGTTGCTCGGGTTCAACCTCAGTGAGGCCTTTTCAAAACATTGAAACACGTCCAAGAGGATGTCCATGTGACTCTCCCAGTTAGGTGAGTACACTACATCATCCAAATAGGCTTCACAGTTAGCCAATAGCACTTTCCACATCAGATATTGAAAGGTAGCAGAGGCGTTACACATGCCAAACGCCATGACAGTGTACTGAAAGAAGTTGTCTGGAGAAACAAAGGTGGAGATGTTAGAGGCTCTCTGCATCAAAGGTACTTGCCAGTAGCCTTTAAGCAATTATAGCTTTGTCACATAGTGAGCTGAACCTACCCTGTGAATGCAATCCTCAACCAGTAGAAGATGAATGGAATCATACTTGGTGAAATTATTAACTTTCCTATAGTCGGTGCAAAATCAAGGTGTTAAGTCAGCTTTTGTACATACAGACAGGTGGAGCTCCAGGAGCTTGTGCTGGGAACTACAAGGGCATATTTAAGCAAGTACTCAACCTCCTTCTGCATCAAGACATGTTTGATAGGGTTGACACGTGATCATGTATCAGCCTAAGAACGCCACCTTCTTGAGAGTCAGGAAAATGGGACAAATGAGTCTCCAGAATGAGTTTTCTAACCGTGCACCCAGAACAAGTGCATCTTGCTTGGTTAAGTCATCATCAACTGGACAATAAGAAACAACTGAAACTACAGCAGCAGAACCCACTTTACTGGAAGGAATTTTTCCCATCACTGGACCTGACAGTGTACGACTTCAACATTTTAACATGACAAACATGAGATTTAAATTGTCTATCTTGAGTGCAAATTACTTATTCTGTGTCATTCAGTTTCTTCTCAATCAGATGACGGCCAGCAAATTTAGCAAGCAACATTGATCCAATTACTGGCAGAATGGCCAGTACTAAGTCCCCTGCCAGCATTTTTATCAAACTGCTGCTTCATCTTAGACTGAGAGTTCACCATGGCCTGTTTTCACCGCTTCACAGGCTTGATGGAGTCATTGTCAAAAGGGACCCACATAGTCAAGCACATTGACCTTAGGCTGAGAATCTGCCATCAACTGCTCACGCAACAATTTCTATGGAATCTGACCGTATGGCCAAACACCAACTCAGCCGGACTGCAGCCCAATGACTCCTGTGCGGTTTCATGGATTGCAAACAGCTAAAGAAGAATGCTTTCATCCCACCCTGGACCACATTCAAGGAAGTAAGTGCATAGCATAGACTTCAGGGTTTGGTGAAATCTCTCTAGGGCTCCTTCGCCTCAGGGTGGTAAGCGCTAGAAACCTGATGTTTCACAGCCATAATCTCAAGCACTTGATTGAATACCTTTGATATAAAAGTAGTCCATGATCCATTTGGATAACTTTTGGCAGCCCAAAAGTAGTGCAGTATTTCACAAATTCTCTTACAATTGCTTTAGCTTTAAGGGAGAGCAGGGGTATTGCTCAGGGTAATGAGTGGTGGCACACATTAGAGTCAAAAGGTATTGATGTCCAGATTTTGACTTGGGTAGGGGGCCTACACAGTTTACAATGAGTCTCTCAAATGGTTCACCTATCATAGGAATAGGCTGTAGTACTACAGGAGGAATCACTTGGTTAGGTATACCAGCTTGCTGATATACATGACAAGTTTGACAATACTCAACAACATCTGACTTCAAATCAAGCCAGAAGAAGTGTTTTAGTATTCAATTGTATGTCTTAGTAATACCCAAGTGGCAAGACATAGCATTATCTTGAGCCAAGTTCACTATGTGTCAGCAGTATGCAGAGGGAGCAGAGACTTGGTTAGTTGAGGTTCAGTCAGAACCATTAGGAATAGCAGTCCACTTATGCATATTAACATCACCTTCTGGGCAAAAACCAACACCGACAGCTGACAGGGTCTCTTTAGGCTTAACAGCTGCAAAAAATTTAGCTAAAGAAGGATCTGAGATGCCGCTAGCTCCTCTCTACCTAGCCTCAGTGGACTTTAAGCAGAAACACTGGGGTTAGACAATGTCAAATCAATAACCTTAGATAAAGAAGATGACTCACACTTCCCTCCACTACCTGCACTTTCAGACTTGACTGCAAAAGAATCAACTAGATCAACAGAATCAAAAGATTCAGCTTTTTCGAGGCTGAGCATGAGTCATGACACAAGCACAATACACAATAGGGCGCAGAAAGGTTGAATCGTTCTGGTCATTCTGGTCACAGCCACAGGGTTGTCTGTAACAACAGGTGGAGTGAACCCTCTTTTCCCAGCAAGGTCGTTTCCTCAAATGAGACTGACCCCCTCTACTGGGATGTAAGGGCACAAATCCCACTGGCAAGTGCTATGACCAAACCACACTTCAAATACACAGCAGTGGTGCCCTAAGACAGGACACTTCACATCCCCGTATTAAGGCAGCACCACCAAGAAAAGTCTCATCAGACAAAGGCGAAACTCCTTTCAAGAGTATTGGCTTAGTGCACCAGTATCCCGCAAAATGTGAATGAGTATGGCAGGGTTGTATCAGTATGTTCATTAGGCATCTCAACTTATTCACATAATACAGCCTGTTCAGCCAAAGCATTTATGATTTTTGCACACAATTCCTCTAAAAACAGGGTCTTTAAAAAAAACCTGCCCAAATCAAACACCATGATGAGAACACAAAACTAATGCTATATCATATGAAGAAAAAAGCAGCATACAGACACCCTAGCCTACCAAACACCCTGGGACCACCATACGGCTACCACACAAAAATAATAAAATGGTACTGGTTTCTTCAGCACCCGCTGGCTCACTCAACTGGGAGAGTTCGAAAAAAGCTACCTCAAATGGCAACACATAAATGACCCCGTTAATCACATGCTAAAGGCCTAGGATTATATCCCAGATGAGCCCCCCATTATTATGTTATGGCAGGCTCGAATGCCAAACATAATAATGGACACAAAACCAGGGTCGAAGTTTACTACTTGAATGTTTATTGAAATAGAGGAATCAATGAATGAAAAGTATTTACCAAGCACACCAAAGATGCTGCTGCAGCAGAGTGCAGAGAGAGAGAAAGCTGAGTCAAGGACCTGCCTATGTAGCCCACAAGTCAGAACAGGTGCTTGTGTAGCAGCTGATCAAGCTGGAACTGGAAACAGGAAACTCCAACAAAACAGAATGTAACAATTGGAGAGATGGATCACTGCTGTAAAACTAAAACAGCCATTTCAAACTGCAATTACTTTCTTATAGCAGCAGGTGCCTCAAATTTCATGACACACGATAGCAAAGTGAATGGTGAAACACGGTTATCTACCATGACACTTTCACTCAGAAGCCAATGCAAATTGTTCACCTTAATATTTTTAATGGGAGCTAGTGTTACTGTTAACACTTTATATTGCACATTTTATTGAGGAAATGGCACCAAGCTAATTACAACAGTGTCTGCCTGACTGTCACAGGCTGTTTTTCAGGCTGCTCACACCCAGTCTGTCGGAAGTGAATCAATACAGTTCAATACACACAACAGTGATACACCCTCGGCTATAGTTAAAATAAAAGGCATATTAGAGCAATGCCTGTCAATGTTTAAATCTCTGAAAGTATAGGGCATTTGTTTGTTTGTATTTGACATTAAAGGATTTCGCACTATTGCCACCTGCTGCTTTCAATATGGTGTTTACTACTCAAGTTGCAAGTGTCCTTTAAGATTAACTGACCAATTAATCCCCTCCAACACCAATAGAACCAACGCAATCACAAACATTACAGAGTGCAACCATCCACAGTGCTCTATTCATCAGAAGAACACCTGCCACGTGGGGTGACCACACTCTCGCGACATGCCATCCCACGCTGATTCTTTCCTGAAGCCCTTTGTTACTTATTGCAATATAATTGTCCCAGCTGAATGGTCCTCCAGGGAAATCAAATGACCTCTTACAATAGAAATGCTAGGGAATGAGCAGGTCAGAGAACATAATTATTGCGTAATGTACTAAGTAATGGGTCCAAAGGAACAGCACTGTGACATCATGATGTTTAAGGGATGGAACCACTGATACAGGTAATTATTGCTGATGTTCTGGGTGATTGTAAGGACACCACACTCCAATGCAGAAAGCAAGATACAAATTAATATTTTAACAAGTGCAGCGCTTAATGTATTGAAATATAAATATTCAGTGGTATTAAGAAATTTTACCAAAAAAATAACGAGCAAGTTTTTGCGGTTGCAGTGAATTGAGCCCAAGATAGAATAGCCTCCATGGAAATGAGGATTGGAATTGACAGCATACCTTTAACAGTAGGAACTATAGCAGCCCAATTACGCAAATCAGTGTAATTTGTAAGCATAGCTTAATGTGAGTAGTAGATTTATGTTAACCACATTTATACTGTGAGAATTAGTGCCTTTAAAAGATTACAATTATGACCTGTAATTATATCACATCTATCAGACAATTTGGGTATTTTTTAATACTAGAACATGATACAAAAATGCATCGTTTCATGAAAATTAGAAAAGTTACGTCTGAGATAACACCTGAGTGATCACATCTGACACATAGTAAAACCCACTGCCCCCTGATGTGGGAATATTACTGATGAATAATATAACTGTGAAAAAAAAAAGATAAGAATGCATTGCTAATAAAAGGTACAACATATACAGGATGCTGGTTGAGGAATTCTCAAACTACTTACAGTGTACAAATGTTTCTAAAGGCTGAGGAGAGCTCATCATCTGAGTTAAAGTTTCCTCTTTCAAAGGCATCTTCACTATTGAATATTTTAGATCACAACAATTTAACTAAACGTTGCCCTCTAAGGAAACGTATTGCACATTAAGTTCACTCTTAAATGTGAATATTGATGTTAAGAAAATACCTCTCACACAAGATCAAACTTTTGAGGTTTTAAAAGCAGAAAGGGTTTTTTTTATATTCTTTTCTCTTTGGTGATCAAAAGAATTGTGGGAGATTTTTAAGTGCTTTACCCTGTTTGGTTTGATTTATATACTCTTGGACAAAGAGGAGCCATTCTCTGCAGCTGTGGCTTCTTTGATCTGTCAGTTTGTTCCTCTGTCAACCACAACCACATTTAGGTTTTTTTTTTGTTCGTTTTTGTTTTTTGTTTTTTTAAAAGCCTGGCTTCCCTTTTCCTGACTCATCAGTTTCTACTTTTGGACGCAACACACCTGCTAACAATTACCCAGAAGGACAGAATCAGGGTGCATTTTTGACGTTGCTATGCTGAAATGCTACTTAATGACAAAATATAAGCTACATATTTACACTGGCGATTTAGTACTTTGAACCTGAAACACAAAAATAGCTAAGTTTCTAAACATGATAGAGAACATGAAACCTATGTGATTGGTTAATTTCACCGCCTTATTACACACAAGTGTAATTTGTAATAATTTTGGTTAACTGATGAAAATATGGACAACAGAATAACATCCTGGTATTTGATAAAATATGGTATGATGATGAAAAATAGTATGATTAAGTTAATTGCCTATCAACATAAATTAATCATATTTAATTATGTTGAACAACATTTTGATCCACAGATGTCATGGAAAAAACACAGAGCAAATTCATTAAGGAAAACATTCTGCTTATGTTTGAGAGGACAGATGGGCACCCAGTAATACAAACAGCACAATACATATAAGTATTGTCATGTGAATTGCAACACTATTACAAAGCCACTGATTTTCTTTCTAAGTGACGCATTACATGTGACACACCTTTGCTGTTAAATGTGAAACATAATCACAGTAAATGGGAATACATTAAGAAAAGCCAAACAATCACCTGTGCCACGATTCACAATGTTTAAATTCAAAATTTGTAATGTGAATATAATTTCAGTACTGCAATGACATAAAGTGTATGTTATCTAAACCCAATCTTTTCTATTAGTGTCCGTTCATTATTTAACCCAACACCTTGCAAAATCAATCTACCCACACAATGCTAATGCGTGACTGCATACACACACACAAACACAGATACACAAATAAAATACAGATACAACAGAGCCAAACAAAATGCAGAATATATTTTTATTATAACACACCCAGCAAAAGGGCTGCCTTTGCCTTCCGAGAAGTGAAAATAACTCCAAGGTCAATGAGCTTACATTAGGGATTTATACCATGGCAAATGGCTAATTAATTAGGCCTAATGTGAGACAATGGTTGGTATGTCGGCTCCTTCCCTTGTAGGACATACAATGCAGTGTACTGCTGGTCTTTCAGAGGCTATTTCAGGTCAAATGAAAGCCTGTTTATTGCCTTAATTTGGTCAGCAAGTTTTGTTGACTTTGCATAAGGGAGGCAATGTGGTAATACTTGTTGACATGGGTACTGGCAGCGGATTGCATGTGGCAACACCACAGGTGATACAATGGTGTTAATATTTTGTTTTTGGTCCTGTCATGTTCTCAGGTGAAGAATGGAATTTTTCTACTTTGTGAAATGTATGGAATCCTCCTATTAACAAGGTACATCTTCAGCATTTCATCCAGACACAAAATAAAATGTCTTGTATGCAACAGAATAAAGACTGGAATATAATACTGGTGAAGAGTGTAACCATTACATGGATGCCATCTGACAGCTGGTCTATTAAAGGACCATAGCAGTGTTTCTGCATGTTATAGACCTTTTACCACAAATCATACTGTATGTGCTTTATATTAGAACCAACCATTTCCAAAATCATGTTATGGTTTTTAAAATTTTTGAATGTGTTTTATCTACCTTATCCCAGTTTCTATTCATTTCCATAGAGTATATAAAATAATTGCACAGACTTCAACCTTGCTTGAGACTGATAGTTCATCATCATCATCTCTGCTTTTGTATTACATTTCTGTTGCGTATTGCACCTACAAATGCATTTCCAAAGACCAATAATATACACACAGTTGCTTGAGTCTAACATAACAGTCCTACCTTCATAAATGTTCTAATGCTTTTGTTGAAACAGTCTCAGAAAGGTGTTGATTGGACTGTATGATCATTTTGGAGGATGTTATGTAGTTTGCAGTGCTTTTGAACTGAATTGCATTGTACAAAGAAGTGTTTCTGTTATTTAGCCTACTCTCAATATTATGCAATAAAGGGGGTGGGCAAAATACAAGAAACATCCTTTCTTTCTTTACTGTTCTCTGCTGTTCTGTCCACCTCAGTCTGCTACTGTTGCAGCATTGCTCTCCATCTGAGCTGCTGCATATCCAAGTGAAAAATTAAAGTGTGTGAATGTGAAAAATGTCTGGGAGCAGCGGTGTGACTGACTTACACAAAATATCCATTTTCGATGCAAACAAATGTCTTGCCGCTCCTTTTTTTTTCTTACTAGCAAAGAACAGCGTCAAAAACTCTCAGCAGTTTCTCATTCTTAGCCAGCGCTGACCGTCGCTTGCACCATTCCCAACCGTTGCTGGCGGCAGGTCAAATTAGCAGGTGAGAACCTCTGCACAACATTAAACTTGTCTCTTGTCTGGTTAAAGTGCTCTCTTCAACCGATGTCTCTACTCAACCAAAGACAGTTTATGAGGGAGGAGCCTCCACTCTGTAAGTCCACTGTGGACCCACCCAGGAGTGGGTGTTTTTGTAGTTCCACCAAGTCTAACGGAGTTATTCATCTTCTCTCTACCTAATTGTCCCAAGTCAATTTCAGAAGTCACATTCTCCAGTTAAACTCCCAGTCATATGATAACAATAATTTAAATCTAGATACTAGCTTATAAAGTAGTTTTGAATTAGTACCTCAAGTATTAAGTAGCTCATGAATAATATGGTGTAACATCTTTAGAAGTCTACACCTGTTATTTCAATATGTCAAATACATATTTAACTAGGTAAATAAAAGTACTGGTATAGGAAGATACGCAATGTTCAAGGCCTTGGATCAGGATTGGGTCCAAAAAAACTTGATCACACATAACACACAGCAATGAGTGGCTAATACAAGTGGTGTGTTTTTTCCCTTTCATTTCAAGAAGGTCAGTTTCAGGGGGGAGGGAGGGGAAGTAGGACAAGAAGTAAACAAGTGTGAATATATATATTTTTTTTTATCCATGGTAGTTTTTCCTATGTTTTGTGCACGGGTATACTGTGCTCTGGACCATGCTGACACAAGAGGCTAACAAAAGTAAATAATTAGCTTACTCAGAAAGCAGATTTGAGAGAGATCTTGAAGCTGAATGCTGGGGAGAGGGGGCTAAATTTCTCTCCTTCGCTTTTATCCAAAGGACTTTAAATAACCAAAAGATGAACCTAATCAAAAATATGTATTCATGAAGAGCAGGACAATAGCTGCCTCACCTTTTCATACCTCTCTGCCTTCCCATATCTATGGAACATCTTTTGCCTGTTCAGTCAAAAAATAGGATGCACTGTGGGACTAAATTTGATTTGATTTGAAAGAGAGATGTATTATTTTTTTCTACAACAATAGTCCTACAGTCTGCTTTGCATACACACTGTCAAGCACATACACTTAAACACACTCACTTAGTTGCCCACATATACCGTTCAAATTTATTTTTCTCTCAAATACAGATACACAAACTGTGCCTTGCGTTCACAAACACAGACACACTAACCACACACAAACACAAAACACATATAAACGCTCACACGTTCAGTATCTTCTATTACGTCAAGCCCATTCATCTGACAGACACTGTATGAATATATGTGATTGGTAATGAAATCCACCTTAGTATTCCATCATATTAGTTTTGAAGTGGATCTGACAATGATATGATGATAATCTGGTAGCAGTGGAGGTGATAATAATCATATTCTCCTCCTTTCAAAGATCAAAGGAGAATTCAGAGTTGCCAGGCTGGCAAGGTGTATTTTTACTTCATATTGTGAGTCAAATTATTTCATTTACATATTTGACTGGAGGTGAGATAGTGGTAATGAGAATCTTTTAGACGCACAGAGAGAGCAAAGAACCTGACCGATAGGCCTGTCTATTACTGTGTATATTCTACCAGTTAATATTGAATAAAAGCTCCACAGCTCTTTCTTGGATGTTGCTACAGTAACTTTTTTTTATTAATTGCTATCTGGGGTCATGTTAAGTTCATGTACAACTATAATATGAGTTTCTTTTTAGATGAGATAACTAAGGAAACAATTTTTTTTTGTGCGTGTGTTCTGAGCTCATATGACTTGAATAACTTACTTTTCTTGCCATAAAGACTGAATGTAATTGTCAATAATTCTTTTACTTTTAGGTTCAAGTACACTGCTGCAGCAAGATACAGGTAGTCTTTTGGGCATTTACCATGGATGTAGGATGAGCTAATATTTTCAAGAGCCAAACAATGTGCTTCAAAAATATTTCAATGTCACAAAAGCACCTTCCCTCACGCTGAACACAGTACTTGCTTTCTGTTGTGTCAAGACTCTTTAAATGGTTTTAAGACTTTATTGTGAAATTGTTGCTGAACCATGGTGAGATTTGCACTTTTACAGGAACCCTCGAAACCCACCATGCCCCTTCCTCTAAATTAAACCCATCTTGCAATCAATCTGCTAATGCAAAACTTACAGGGTGTTAGAGCCAAAAACGTATTTAAACTATTATGCTCTTCTTTTTCTACTCATATGACTCAACTTGAAATCAACACCTTAGTTACAATGATAGATTGATTATTCACCTTCTGCACATGGGGGGAGGAAGCATGTGATGACTGCATGCAAAACACAAAACACCTTCAATGTACTTAATTTTTGGTTTGGTAGATTGTTTAACCCATAGCTCCTTCCTGCTGTACGAGCACTTACATTTTAACCTAACCTTGACAGTGTTAGCAGCTACTGTTCAGCTGTGCCATATATCACTTAAGTGAAACATTTTTACTTTGAAGCATGTAGCCTTTGGTACTGACTGCCCCAGATATCTTCTGACAACTCAGAATGTGTGAATCACAATGTGGATCTTCAGTCTAGTTATTCAACTTTAGGCACTGCTTTAACCTGAAAAATTATGTAAAAATAAACCAGTAATATACTGTAAGGTCTAATGCAAGGATTTGTGTATTTCAAAATATGCAGCATTCATTAATCAACCAGAGCTGTACCTACTACTGAGGACAACAAGGTTGTGTCATTGGTATTTCTTATCTTCTTTTTACTTTTTCATACAATAGATCACTTCAATCACTGCTAAGATGGAAATGAATGGTCTTTTTAAACCTCTGAATATTAAGGCCCAATCCTTGGGCAAACATTGCAGTCAGTGTTTACAGGGGGAAATGAATCCTTATTTTCATAACGAAGTAAATGGAAAACAACAAACCTCAAACTGATATTTTTACATTAAATAATTACACTCACCATAAGAAAAAGAAATACATCAAAGAGCAACCTTCATGTACTAAGACAGTGAAAAGATGGACTTTGAAAAGTTCTTAAAAACAGGGACTTGCCTATTTTGCCCTTCTGTATTCTGAAGAGGTCACCCTTAGACAACTTATCTAGAGGTTAGAGACAAATTATTATTTATCCATGCACAAAAAGATGTACCCACTTACAGTATCTTAAGGTCAGTTTTTCAAGCTCTGTCTTTATCTTTCCTCTTTTTTCTATTTCTGTTTCATCTGCTCCAGCAGCTCCATTATATTGCTTTATTTTATATGTAAATTTTGTTTATTATAGAAGAACCTCATACAAAATGCAAACACATCCTGCTAAAGTAACACACAGACAGGCAGAGTGTCCAATTCACTTGACCTGCATTATTGGGCGGTCAGGGGGATGAAGTCAACATGACCATGGGGAGAACTCTAGCCGTATTCAAATCCACAGCCTTCTTGCTGTTAGGCGACAGCGTTAACCACAGAGCCAATGTGCCATCCTCATTCATTATACACTGTTATGAAATTATTATGGTTGACTGAAGGATTTCCTTCTGTCACAGCAATGATGAGAATATTAGAGTGCAAGAAAGAAGGAGGAGGATGAAACTTGGTGGTGTGTACAGATGAATGCTCCTCATGCAAGCTGAAGCACTGCACCGTATGTGTTTTTGTGTGCAAGTCTACCTAATGTTCTTGTATATGAGCGTTCCTGCATGTATTCCTATGTGCATGCAACATATGCAAATGTCTGTAAAACCATGTTGGGAGGAATAGTAGATATGAACAGTATGTTCTCAGTCTAACGCCTATGCATGTGCATCTACATGCATTAATGGAAAGGGAAACATTAGCAGGAGTGACACTCTGACTTCATCATAAGCCTCCCTAATTCAGTGTTAAATGAAAACACCACCTCTTAAGTGTGTACATCCCTGCCAACATGCATTTGTGAGTGCTAATCTACCTCCTACAGTATCTGTATGCTGCATCTATAGATTGGTAAATTGATGTGCATGTCAAAAGACAGTGGGAAGGGGAATCTGTTTGTGTTATGAAGTTGACAGAGTAGATTGACAGAGTAGTTGACAGAGTAGATTGACCAAGAGGGCGTTGGTGTGGAAATTTTTAACAACCATTTTCTAGCAGTGTTTCCAGAGCTTCCCACCACTTCCCGTAAAGAAAGAGAATTCTGATTTTGGCCCTCCCCTACGCTAAAAGGCAGTTAGCCTCCACTTGTGGTGCCCCACCTCAGTCAGTGAGTCAGAGCGCTGTCAGTCTGCTGCAGCATGATTGCCCTTCCATTAAGGTGAAAACATATAATATGTAGGCATTCTTTCCACTGAAAATACTGGTGAATCATTCCTTCGTGATGAGCAAGGTGTTGCTTCTTGAGAGAGTGAAATCAGAACTTTATTGTATTTATAGCAATAAGGTATTTTTTGACTTAGATGAGAATAGTTATAAACAGGAATGATTTTTGAGGGAAAGAAAAAGCTTGTGTGTAGCAGCATGTGTGGCCACACTGGTTTTCCAGGTTATGGAGGCCTGATGGTGTTGTCTATTCCAAGCCCTCTCAACAAATGCAATAGATTGTTTAAAAAGAAAAAAGAAAAAAATAAGAAAATCACAATAGGAGGATGGATATCTGAAGTTTTACAAGGCAAAGGTTCTTCAGACAAAGTCAAAGGTCTTTCTTTCATTTATTGGAAGCATGACGTCAAACACCACGCTTCAGGATGCTTCTGGTCTAGATCAATACATTGAATCTCTCAAGCAGCAATTTCACAATTCCTGCCACTAAAGACATCATCTCCAAGCCGATGGTGATGAGATTTCTCCGGGTTGGATTTATTTTGTTCGCTATATGATCTGAAAAAAGACAAATTTATATGTGAACTTTACTGTTACTATATTATATAGTAATAAGACTATACTCTTGTTGCAACCTACTGATAATTGGCAAATATTGTAAGTTCATAGGGATATTATTATATTAATAATAATTTATCCCTGTGACCATCAATTGTATTAACTGAAGATTGTGTCCATAAATATATCCATCTGCATGCACACATACACACACAGAGCAGATGCACACACACACAGAGTTAGTCCAGGAGTGGCACAAAAGAACATGGTGTCATGGCACAGCAGAGCAGCCAGATAAAACAGAGGACACCGCTCAAGGCAAGCGTCACGGCACTTTAACTCACATACAAAACTGAAGAAATGTTGTGTTCTCTCCTTAAGGATGGGAATTGTTTGTCTCAATACTTAATATTTATTCACTTTACTCATACAATGCACACCATGAGAGGTGAGTCAGGCATGTCAAATCATATTTAGTCAGACTACATCTAATATAGGACTGAAAATGTTAAAGTACATCCCACAACTTTTTTTAGATGAATCTGTTTTGCTCTACTCTATCAGCAAACATCATACAATGTGATTCAATTAATGCCCTGTTCATGAAATGTTACTACATTTTCGGCAGGACCGCAACAGCAGGGTCAGCCCTATAAAGGCGAGTGTCGCTGACTGACTGAATAACTGAGTGATAAAGTTACACCGTTGGTCAGCTGAATGCTGCATGACTGAGTGCACTGGCGTCTAATGTTGGCGTCTCCCCATTGGCCATTGCTCTTTGCTTGCTTTCCCTCTGCAGGCACACCTCTATGCGTCTCATTCAATTGACCACACGTCAGCTGACACGGACGTGAATGAGCTTCTAATGAGTGATCATTTTACAAGTA
The DNA here is from genome assembly GCF_016859285.1 of Xiphias gladius. Classification (NCBI taxonomy): domain Eukaryota; kingdom Metazoa; phylum Chordata; class Actinopteri; order Istiophoriformes; family Xiphiidae; genus Xiphias; species Xiphias gladius. Next base: position 13,711,402 of record NC_053400.1, read on the forward strand.
AATATAACCAAAATGACAGCACAGCCGTTGTCTTTAACTAATGTGTATGGTGATTTTGTCAGATGTCGCAGTTGTAAAATCAGGATTTTAGCAGTGCGGAGCAGCAGATTGGAAATGACTTGAAAGTGACTGCTGGTTAATATTTAGTCTAAATGGGCCATGTTTCGGTCACTTTTTCATACTTGTTGTGTTGTTTGACAACAGATCACGAAAGCATGTAAATGAGAACAGATTTTTGGGAATTCAGCTGTATTAATCTACTGTATGTGGGCACAGAGAGTAGGAGAGAAGCAAACAGATAAAGGGTGGTCCAGCAATATAATAGATTTTGACCTAGTCTTGTTAAATATTCACCGATAAAAACAACATTCCTGGGAAAAAACAACATCCTGCTGCAGTTTTCTGCATTTCCCCCAGCAGAAGTGGCATTTAGCTTCCAATAAACAACATAAAAAGTGGGTTGTACTGTATCAGTGATGATCACCAAAACTGAATGGACAAAACAAAGGCTGGTTCTTAAAGAACCAGCCATTGTGTATATTATTTGGCAAAAATGTGAAACCTACCTGTTCCAGCCAGCAGTACCCTGGTATTGAACACGCTGGCTCACTGACGCACCCTAATGGACCAGAGCCTTCATTATTGTTATTAGTTAGACTTTTGCCTTTGCTGCCATGACAAGTCACAATGTCGACCACAAGGAAGGCCTGTTACAAACTGCACTCACAGTAATCCCTTTCATTTTTGTAAATTGGCCAACGCAAGGAATGCGTGGTCATTAACAAAGAATGCTTGCTAAAAATTACACTGGCATGCTAGTAATGGCTCTTTCAAAAGCAGCACAGAATTAATCAACTAGATCTGGTGAGAAAGAGGACAGTAGAAAGTACAATACTAGGATGGAATAAACAATGGCCACAGTCATTTAAGAATTTCTTTTGACTGTGCGGGAAAATCAACAGAAGATGTATTTTTTTTAAAGTCGAGTTCCCGCATTCCCAGGAATTTGACTTGACCTGGTACATTTCTAATGTACTTGTTCTATGTGCTGCAGACCAAATCAAATCATTGAACTGGGAAGTAGGAATAAAAAATGAACAACCATATAAACTATATATCAAAATTCACCTCTTCAATAACAGTCCAGCATGGAAACTATGACCATTCCTTCAGGGAGAGACAGAATAAGAAAAGTGAACAGGGGATGCAACCAACAAAAGAAAGTAGAAGAAACAAATCCTACAGAGATGAGGCTGAGCGACATAGAAAACACAAACAGGCACAGGAGATCACAAAGAAGCATGCATAAACAGAAATATATACTGGAAGAGCAACCAGGAGTAATAACAAGTAGGCTAACACACAGAGAGAGGGGCATTGAGTGTCACAGAGAGGAAGATAAACAGATAAAGTTAGGTTAGACGTGAAAGAGATGATGAGCAAAGGAAAGAAAGTTTGTGTGGGTTTTTGTGACTCAGAGTGTAGCATGGTGGCCGAGTGACTCACCTCGTGGCCTCACTCTGGATCCCACTGAAATGTCAGAACTTCTTTTTAAACTACCTGTTACCGCGTCTCACTTTCTCTGCTTGTCTAAACCACAGTTAATTGCTATCTGTGTCAAAGTGTGTGTATGCAGCCTGTACTGAATGTGTTAACGTTGGCATGAGTGTGTGTGTGCATGCTTTGTTTCCATTAAGCGCCAGCAATGTCGCTGCTCATTCCTCCTGCTCTGGCCAGGACTGGTGTGATCCTGAAGCACAGAGCCTATGTTGTGACAGAAGACTTTGGCCAGCAGGGACAGACTAAATGTCACCTAGCCTGCTGTTTATGGGTGTGAAAGTGTGTGTGTGTGTGTGTGTGTGTGTGTGTGTGTGTGTGTGTGTGTGTGTGTGTGTGTGTGTGTGTGTGTGTGTGTGTGTGTGTGTGTGTGTGTGTGTATGTATGTGTGTGTGTGTGTGTGTGTGTATGTATGTGTGTGAGTGTGTGCCACTGTCAAAAACAGCAATTCTAGAGTACTTGTATGACTGCACTGGGACCATTTCTGGACCATGCTGGAATGATAGATTACACATTCTTCTGTTGACTCCCATAGCCAGCGACATTTAGGGTGATAACTATCAAAGCTGTAAGAGGGCTTTTTTACATTTGGAGATTAATGGTCTTATACTCCATTGACTTATACTGTCATTACTTATACTGAAAACTATTTGCATGGCTGTGGTAATTCTGTAGTTGTCTTAAGCGTTTCTTTGCGATTTGGGTGAACATACCCTTTAATGTTAGGTAAGTTTAGTTCGCTGCCATTTGCAATGATCTTGAGCCAAACATTTTCACAAAAGCAAGACAAACAACAACTAAACCCAGAAAAAAAAAATCCTGCAAAGGCGTCAGCATCAAGAATATCATCATTTTCATCCACACTGTCACAACATTGCCATCAACGTGAATATAATCAGTATCAATATTATCATCATTACCCCCCCCAACACTTTCTCACTTACCTTGTTGTGTCCTGAAGAGAGTAAACAATCCACAGAGAGGACTTGATCTGAACTAAAATGATCTAACCAGTTTTTTTTTCTTTCTTTCATGAATAAAGCATTTTTCCTAATCTACAGTAAAGTATCATTGATTGGGTTTCTGAACCAAGTCCATCCCATCAGTAGAGGTTACTTAAAGTTAAACCCCGCCTGCTCACTGTCCCACTGCCTCAGTGGTTAGAGTGACAGGTCACTGGTCAGCTGGTTGATGCAAGTGACCCCTGTGTGATAGAGGTCTAACAGGGAAGGAAGGTTGTTTGCAGTAATGGTTGATTGGTGGATGAGCTGTTACTGAGTGGAAAGTATTAGTGAATCCAATCTAAGTGGTTGTAGATTAATGGGAAGGCTGTTGTATGTCCTTTTCAGTGGAATTGGAAAAGGAAAGATTGATAGAGAGAAAAAACAACTTCACCAGTGTTTGCTCATTAAGTACATATACTTTATAATTGGACAGCTGAAGGTCCTGCACATAGATTCATGCAGAAAAAACAAGATGGCAGGCATCAGCCATTCTGTGCTAACTGATTTATTAAAACTGGTCCTATGGTTAATAAGTGTATATATGCTGAGTTAATAACTGATTCACTGGCTAGATTCAGAGTATAAAAATAAAAAGAGGAGAGTGCAAAGAATAATAAAAGGGGTGTGTGTGAGTAGTGGAAAAAAAAAAAAACAAACGGAAATGTTTGGATGCCGGTAGAGAGAACAACACTAAAAATGGGATTGAATGAATGACTGAGAATGAGACAGGTTGTCGGCTATAGAAATATTAAGTAACTTTTGCTTGATGTGCCTCCTATTCAAAGCAGAATATTACATTTGCTCCAATACTGACACTTTCCACTCATTTTCTCTGCTTTCTTTTCAGTTTCGATCTGTCATTCACTTCTCCCCCTCTCATTCTTTCCTACTGTTCCTCTCGCTCACTACACTTTGATGTCTGAGTGTGTGTACTTTTGGATGTATCTGAGTGTACGTGCATGGTTAAAAGTGTGCATCAGTGTGCATCTTCATATATGTAAATGCAAAGATGTGTGTGTGTGTGTGTGTGTGTGTGTGTGTGTGTGTGTGTGTGTGTGTGTGTGTGTGTGTGTGTGTGTGTGTGTGTGTGTGTGCTTCATATGAATGAGTGACGAGTGGGCGTTTTTGTTTGCATGTGTGTGTGCTTGCTTGCATTCATGTGATTGTCTGAGAAGTTAAAGCTGCATGTAGGGCAGATGACCTAAAGCCAGACACTGCAGTGTTTGGATGAGCCTTACAGCTGAGAGGAGAAAGACCCCAGCTGACTCACTTCATATGCACACACACACACACACACACACACACACACACACACACACACACACACACACACACACACACACACACACACACACACACACACACACACACATACAAAAAAAACTCAGTGCTTCATCACACACTGCTGTATGTGTGTGGTTGAGAGAGAGGAAGGCAAAACGAGACGACATACAGAGGGAAGGAAAACATGGAGGTTGAAAAGACAACATGAATGAAGGATAAATTAGGGAAGGAGAAGGAAGGGGAAATTAGGAGAAAAGAATGAAGAGAAAGTGCAGTGTTTGGTGATTTTGCCTAAAAAAGCTGAGAATTATAGAAAAAAAAACAAAAAAACAGAAAATGTGTGATTGAGAGAAACAGAGGGAGAGCTAAAGCGCTTGTTTGTACCCAGCGAAGGTAACAGCATGTTCTGCCCTCTAGTCCAATAACATGTCTGCTGGATGCATCCAAATTGAAAAGCATATGTATGAGTGCATCTATCCTATTATGTGCATCTCTCTCCCTCGTTCTTTTTCCTCCCTAAATCCCATTTCTCCTTCTCACTGTCTTCATTTTTCTTTCTGCCTCTCCATTCATAGTCTTACTTTTCTTCCTCTTCTTTGTCCTCTTCTTCCATCATTTTTTCCCCCTTTTTTCAATGGAAATTATGACTACCTCAATAATAAAATCTATTCAGCCGCCATCAATCACTGTTGCTTTCTATTTCAGCTTTTTCCCATACTGTTAAACAACATGAAAAGTAGCATCTTGTCTCGAAACTATCTTTTCTTTTTAAACATTTCTCTCTGCACATTCCTGCTTGAACTACACGTATTCTTCTGTTTCTTATGTACCATCTCTGCAGAAGAATACAGCCATGTCAGAAAATTACATCTCCCATTGGTTTTTGACAGGGGTTTTTGGAGCCTTGAGTTTGTGTTTACCACCAACTGCTATCTTGTCAGTTGTTTAGAGCCAGATGAGGCAAATTTTGGCAACACAGTGGAGCCTGGGTGGAGATGATGTTGTTCAAGCAAGCAGTAATCACAATGGTAAATTATTGAGGGCTGAGAGATTGCCACCAAGATACATATTAAAAGTAAAGTAGCTATTTTGACCCCAGTCCCTTGGGAAAAAAGGATCAACTTTATTGTATATAAAGACAAGTGACAAATGAAAAGAAAACCCTGAATAAATGACTGGGGAAACAACAAATGCAGATCAGTACTGGAGTTTTTAGGCTGATACTATTATGGACAATTTGGAATATTACACAAATTTCAAAAGATGTACTGACAGATGTTTATCACAAAACATAAACAAACATTTTTGATAAGAATTCCTAAAATTAGTTTTTCTTAAGAATCATTACCAATATATGCATTGAGCAGTATATTTTACATTTTAAAAATAAACTTGTCTATCGCCCCTTAAGGAGATTTTGGGGCTACTTCCAAGTTCCAGTGACTTGTAGAATCTGTCCCACGAAGCATTTAAACTGGTCTGGTGGCTAATGGCTCAGTATCTTACAAAGAAACCCTGTTGTTCTTTCTGTTAAAATTTTCACCCATTTGTATATTAATATAAATAATATACATTAAATTTGTTTTTCTGTAATTTAAGAAAGAATTTTGTGGTCTTTCCAGTTTACCTCCCTGCTTATCACGTTGCATCTTTATGGATTTTTACTATCACTTCAACAGTAAGCCACCTAAGGTGGTTGCTGCTTGTTCTCTCCCTCCTTTTCCCTGTTCTCTCCCTCCCATTTTACTACCCCTCTATCCTCACTCTCCCATCCACCTCCCCTCCACCTCTATCTATCTCTCTCCCTCTCTCTCTCCTTCTTTTTCCCTGGTAGCCTGGACTAATTGTTACATCGTTCTAGCACCAAACTCGCCCTGTGCAGGAAGCGTGGCTGATCGCCGCTGGGTCTAACGCAGCATGGGGGATGGGGAATTGAACAAGCATTGGCCATCACAGCTGGTTAGCTTCACAGAGCTCCTGTCACAACTACACTCACAAAACAACCTGTTTACTACCAAGGCCCCCTGCAATTACCAGCTAACCAGCAGGGGCCAAGCTAGCGCCTGGGGAGAACTAACACTACTAGCAAAGAGGGAGGAGGAAGAAGGAGGGAGGGAGGGTGAGCCCCATTAAGAGGGTGAAGCAGGGTGGTGAGTAAGTGACAAATCCTAGGGGGAAAAGCATGGGGCGAGCATGTGTGCGAGCATGTGCGTGCGTTTCTGTGTACGTGTGTATGTGTGTATGTGTGTTTGCTTGCGAGTGCATAGTTTGGTATAAGAGATTTGATGCTAAAGGGGCAATGGGAGGCTGTAGTGTTGTACTGTAAATAAAGCAGAGAAAAAGAAGAGATGAATTTAGCAAATGAAAAGGAGGTAATGAATGTTTAGTGTTATGGGGCCCTTGGAAAATCAGCTTTTTTCTATTAGTCTATAAACTGACCATTATAATGATTGAATCAATGAAGGAAGAAACTATCTGGGCAATAAATGGATGTAATGGATGGAAAAGGATTTTTGTGTAATGGGAATTAAATAAAAGTGCACAACAGTATCGGCGTGTTGGGTATATATTTGCATGTGGATCAACCTGTTGCCATGACCTGCCCCCTGACTCACAGGGACAGTGGGGCAGTGAAACAAGCAGCAGCATGGAGCCCCTACAACACAACACTGCTTCTCAACTGTCACATGTTGCGCAAGACGGGTCCCATCTGAACATGTTGCCCTTATTCAAAGAGAGATGGGGCAACAACAACAACAACAACAACAAAAAAAGCAATCTTCTCACTATATTTTTATGATGTTAGCCATGATGACTTTTGATTTTGAAATAAATAGTAACCTGGAAATGCTGTTAACCCCAACATGTACAGCAACTGCACGAACTGCAACTGCAAGAATCGACAGAAACTGACACTACCCATGACTGCACAAGAACACATTTTAAAAGCATTTTTACCAAGAATTGGTGATGGAACAGGGACCAAGGTCACCAAACTATGTCTTCTTTCAACATATTCAGGCTATTTAATCAATTACTGCGGCTGCACAAATAACAATGATGAAGCAGTTTTGGCATTACAAAGCATAACAGCCTTGCACTTCACTTTTTGTCTTGTTAATCCTCTTCCAACGTCAGTAGACGTTGCTTTTAATTTGATTGCTGCAGATTCTGAAAATGTTGTGTATCTCTCCACAACACCACAGTGTCACATGCTGACACTGTTGCAGGTTAAAACTCTTCAGTGTGGAGTGATAATTATTGGTGTCTTAGACAAAATGGTCTCATCATATAATTTACTACCTTTATGTGTCACAAACAATAACAAAGGGGCCACTATAGAGTCCCAGACTACAGGGACAGATCAAAGGATTTGGAACAAGGTCCGAAAAGGAGAGCTAATCTTTTAATTATCAGACGATTAGTAATTTACATACTGATTGCGACAGGTGATGTCAAATCAGGGGATGTGACAGAGCTAAACAACAAGAAACATTGAGGATATCTAAGGTTGAACAGCTGACAACGTGACTTAGTTGTTGCTTTTCTTTAGAGTAGAGGGGACATGGGTTAGTTGAGAAACAGTGGGTTAGGGAGCCCATACTGCCTGGACTAACTGTTATAAAACTCTGGATATATCCCACAGACTTCACTTTTTTCCAGGAGTACCTGACAAAACAGGTTGTTTTTCTATAATTACCCTCACTGGTGGAGTACAGACACCTGCATTATCCATACTCTGACCTGATTGTATGCTATAAGCATAAAGTGCATTGAAATTGAGATGTTAGTTTCTAATGTGTTGCACCCTCTTATCTATACCCTTCCCTTATACTGTAATTGTATTTGATCTATCCTCTTTCCCCCTAATCCCCCAACTATGCTTTTCACCCTCTCCACCGTAAGTCATCAGATACTCGTGGAAGCCATTCCCACCTGAAATCTCATCATTCATCCAATCTGTCTTTCATCTTTCCTCCTCCAATCTTTCCATCTCTCCCCATCTTGGTCTTCTCTAAAGTGGGAATGGCTATAGTGAAAGTCAGATGTGGTCTAGAAGTGGAAGGAGTTTTTTTTTTCTCTCTCTTTCTCCCTGCCCACTTACATTGCACATCTACACGGATGGACTTGATGGCAGCGACCCCCACCCCGTTGTCAGCCTTGCAGTAGTAGCGACCCCCCTGCACCCTCTGGATGCCCTCGATGCGCAGTGTCTCATTGTAGATGGATGTTTCTTGGAACTTGTCTGATGCACTGCCTGCCGTCTTCGTCCACCGTACCTGAAGAGAGCGAGGGAAAGGGGGGGAAATGTTGAATTGACAAAGATGCAGTCGTTGAAAGAGAGGTGTACTGAAGGACAGAATCAGTCAAAGTCTAATGGAAGAAAGTTGAGATGGCAACAGAGCGAAAGGCTAAGGAAGACACTTGGACATTATATTTGATTTTGCTTTAAAAATACTGTAAAAAAAAAATGCAGAAAAGCACCCACTCTAACATCTCACTGCTCAAACTAATCTCCGTGTCAATGCACACTACGCATAATTACACCAAAAAATATGACATGTAATAGTGACATTCTGTTCCCATATCCAAAGTAAAATGAGTGACAGGCATTATTACAACCTTGACTGAGAAGTAAAAACAGGCCGAAAAGCAACGTGTCATTGCCCTGCCTGAATGCAAATTCACAGTCTGTTTTTTTTTTTTCCTTTTGCACCTGTAACCACACACAACCTTTGATGTCACACTGTATTGACACATCCTAGAGTGTACCTCTACATCACTGCACAAAGCTGAGACTTGGAATTTAAAAACAGAAGTCACTGGCCAGGTTTCAATCCGAAAGTAACTCAAATTTCAACAGATTTTCCAGAAAATCTGCAAAAGAAAATGCAAATTAATTCCATTCACTACCATTATGTGAATACTGGGAGTTGGTTTATCAAGATAAACAGCTGGTGTTGCTAGTTAGCCACTCAGGTGCCATTAAACCATTGCAGAAGAAGAGAGTTTAATGAGATGACGTAAAAGAACGCAAGTCAAACTTATATATAAAAAACATGATGTAAATGTGGCATTTAAGTTTGTTTCAAGTATTCATTTAAGGAAGGTTACAGTCGCCACACAGAATGTGTTTTCGTCTATTTTTAGCCTCTTCAGTGGACATTTAAGTTATATTCTTCATGTAAGTCAGGATTTATACGCTAAATCTGTTTTCATTGCACTTTGTCACGCTGTGCCTTTATCAATACACCAAAACACCAACATTTCCACCTCAGCCAAAACAATTTTGCAATATTTTGAGGGTTTTTATTATTAATGTTATTTTTTACATTTTATGTTTTTTTCTGGCATTTACACTTCGGTTTGTTTATGTGCAAATTGTAAATGTGCATAAAAACAAGTCGATAGAAACCCACAGAATACTCAACAAAAAAAACAGAGCAACACACCGAAGCTCGTGCCCTTTAAATAGTTTTCAGATAGACCCCGTATAAAAATACAGTCCAACATATGAGCTCCCTTAAAGTAGCTTTGAGTTATAATGCATGTCTGCATAAAGCAAGTTAAGTGACAAAAAAGATATTTAAGACAGAGTGCACGAGAAAGACAGATATAGTCTTATTGTCACTGGGCAGGTCATTAAATTATCTGAATAACTGATCAAAATTATAAATACATTCATCTTTTTTATCCTGGTGATAAAATCGCTGTCTGATCCACAGAGTGGAAGTTAATGACACTAAACGCTCTGCTCTTGGTGTCCATGATGCTAAACTCAGACCATTAAGAGTTTTGACAAACACTATATGGCTTTTCCACGCTTCAATTATCTCATCAGACTGTAGGAACACGGCAGGCGGCTACATGATGCTTTCACTCTATTAATCAAATGCACAAACATACACACACGCATTTCGGAGATGCATGAAAGCCTGTAAAATCACCAGCACTGGAATGTTATTCTCACTTTTGTACGTGTGCGTGTGTGCAACTGTGTGTGTACAGTCCATTAATCCCTATTAACCCTTCTGTCTGTTATCAACCTCAACAAGACTATCAACCATGTCCTGTTGAGGAGGTCAGGGAGGATAATGGGCAAAAGTCACTGATACACAGTGTGCATGTGTGTATTAGTGCATGCAAATGTTTGCCTGTAGAAGTGTCTGTTTCCTGCTTTCATGCAAACCTGAGTGCTTGTGTCCCTGGATATGTACACAGTGTCAGTTTCCATGTTCACGCCTGCATGCATGTGAGTATGTGTGTGTGTGTGTGTGTGTGTGTGTGTGTGTGTGTGTGTGTGTGTGTGTGTGTGTGTGTGTATTGGTTAGAAAGCAGGTTATATGGATTAGCGGATTATCAGGGCCTGTGTAAACCTTCCCTGTCTGTTTATTCAGCTCTGTTTGTGGGAGGGATTTGGAGAAGGCAGACTGCCATTGATCAAACCAGCCAAGGTGAGCAATGAACCAAACCCTGTCTCTCCATGGTTTAGTGACTCCAGTTTGCATGCATGTGTGTGTGCGCGTGTGTGTGTGTGTGTGTGTGTGTGTGTGTGTGTGTGTGTGTGTGTGTGTGTGTGTGTGTGTGTGTGTGTGTGTGTGTATGTGTGTGTGTGTGTGTGTGTGTGTGTGTGTGTGTGTGTGTGTGTGTGTGTGTGTGTGTGTGTGTGTATGGGTGTGTGGACCTTTGGGAGAGACAGAAAAGGGGAGAGAGATTGAAAGTGAGCATGAAGTGTGCATCTGTGTTCCTCTGCTTTTATCCTATCCATTCAAGGATTAAAAGATGAGGGAAAATCTTACAAATTGCGGACATTTTGTTTGTTCCCGCTTTGGAAAGGGAGCATTTTAGAGTTATTCATAGGATTAGAGTTCAGGAACATTAGGATTAGATTCAAGTTTAAAAGAATTTTAATCGCAAGATTATGTGATAGGGGGCTTTGGAACAGGGGAAGTAAAATATTAATACTGTATATTTCAGTTAAAAAGCAGTTACAGTATGTTTACTGATGTGTCCCTTTGTTGTCCCTTTGGATGTTGTATTGCACTCAAAAGATTGCAGAAAATCAATTGGGATGGAAGCAGCAATTGAGCTTAGAATAATAATGCAAAGAGTATTGTTAGATAAGGAGAATCTGGGGGTGAAATGCATGTATGGAAACAGAGAGACACAGTGTGAGGAAAGAAAAACAGCGTGGGCTGGTGAGAAATACAGGTAAGGTAGTGGGTAAGGAGAGGGTATGTGTGTAAGAAAAAAAGACTGCATGTGCAAGTGAGATATAGTCTTTTTCAGTGAGAGTAAGTAAGAAGGAATGAGAGGGAATGATATATACAGTATCGCTGGCAGCTGTGTGATGGGTATAGAAAAAGTGCATCACACTGGGAGTTGCTCCACCAGGGAGGCAGATGAAGCAAAATAGAGAGAGGTGATATTGCGAATAAAGGGGATATTGTGTGCGATGCAGATGACAGCCAGGAGGCAGAGGAGCCTTTATCTGCCTTTGACACCAGCAGCTTAAAACCATCACCTGCGCTCTCTTTCTATGACCTCTTTCGCTCTCCCTCCACACTTCTTTCTTCTCTCCTCCTTCAATAGGCATGTGACGCTGCTCTTTTTTTTTCCACTCAGGTCCCGACGGATAGGTCTGGATATCTCAGTCCTTTTTCTCTCTGTCATCTTATCCCTGTCTGGCCGCTTTTCCCTTCTCCTTCCTTTATTTCTTTACAGAGTACAGGAAAGCCAAACACACGGTTGTCATCAGATCTTATGTCTAAATGCACATCCATTTAAACACACATATTTCACCAGACTTTCTTCCCCACAAATATACATTTGTTGAGTCAGAGCCTTTTGTAGTAATAGCTCTTACATTTGGTTAGAAGTGTAATGCGAAGGGAAGGTTTTTGATCCCCTGAGATCCAGCTCGACATGAAATGCAGCAGGTTTTGTTCGCTGTTTCTGTATTCAGCAGAGGAGCTGTATGCTGTCTAGGACACAGATGTTTCAACAGGAGAACAGGAACAGTGTAGAGAAAAGAACAGCCTTGTCAGAGTATTGCACAGGGAAGTTAGGGACCACTTTGTGTTTTTATGGGTGTGTGGGCGGATGGTGCCATTAGCTCCTATTCAAATTGTGGATATTGAAGAACGCACTAAAATACTGAACAAAACCAAGTGGGCTACTAAATTTTCCATTAGTAGTCACATGGTGTGTGCTCATCATTCACAATAATTCCCTTTTACGCAACATTTGCTCCTAACCAATGCATTGTAACTTTCTGCACTGTTAGAACCATAAAAATGGCATCACACTGTCCTATTTACACCAATTTGGCATGAACCCAGTACGGATGTTAGAGTCTTTGTGATGTTTGAAACAAATAGAGTCTAGAGTGTTGTACCCCCGATGTTTGAATGTTTGAAAAACATCTTGAGATTTCACCAGTGTTATTCAGTCGCCACGTCTCTAAAGTTTAAACCCAGAGAATGATGTCAATATTGTTTGGTAAAAAACAACTCTTTCCATTTAAGGCTTAAAGCTGAAATCAGTTACTTCTGGCACATTCTCCAGGAGTGTTCTTGCTGCAGCAAAGATGTTTTTGATGAGGTGTTGTGGAATGTATTGTGGACGCTGTTTCTGTGAATTTATAGACTTTATTGGCACTGTCGGCCCTGGTGTAGCTTGACAGGCAAGTCAACATTTTGATAACAGTAGCGCACAGCATCTTCCGCCACAGTAAATGGTCTGTACTCCATGATATAGTGGAATATTTAACAATACACTGGGATGTCAGTTTATTAGGTATGTACACCTTGCAAAATCCATTGCAATCCAATTCAACAGCCCTGCAGTTAAACCTAACTTTATGAAGCTTATAATGTTCAGTGGACAAAGTACAGCTAGATACACCTTTTTAGTGTTCAACCTCCAAAATTACCATGGAGTTGAATCAACACCTCTCTGACACATTATCAACAAAAAGTGAACATTACGAGCATCATAAAACCAGGATTTATTGCAGAGCTCTTGTATTGGATTGCTGGGTTTAGCTGTGTGTACCGAATAAACTGGCAACAGATTCCAGGTTCGAGACAGTAGAGTTGTGTAGGCTCGTAGGGTTATAGGAAAAGAAGGAGAGAAAGGTGTTTGCTGCCCTAGGTAGTCAGGGAGAAGAAGGCTAATGTGTGTCAACTATATTGACAGGTCAGTGGCCTGCAGCCGCCTGTCTAAACCTCTGTCTCCCTCCTCTCACTTTCTTTTGTATGCCTGTGTGTATGTGTTTTTTTTTTGGGGGGGGGGGGGCTCAATCTCTTACCGTTCCTCTCATCTCTCTCTTTTTCCCTCTGTCCATTTCTGTCTCTAAGTCTAAAATTGTTATTCTTTAACATTGCTCTACTATCCCCTTCACACACACTCACACACCACACACAAGCACACACACTCTTTCCCTCCCTCTCCTGGTATCTGCGCCTCTCACTTCTCTCCTCAGAGTGACACATCACAACAGGATCCAGCAGACATGGTCCAATGGCTGTCAGACCCTTTTGACCTGCTGTCGAAAGTGGAAACTGTCAACACTACACAACAATACATGAGAGACCTTAATACTGAATTAGCGTTTACCCTGGAAAAGATGGGGTTGAAATGGTTGTTTATATCTTTCTCTCCATGTAAACGTCCTATCAATATTCAGCACAGCTGTCAAAAACAATAAAAATAACACAGACAAACTGGCCTAATCTGAATTATTATGAACAGGCCAAGTCGAGTTTTGCTTGCTTCAGACACTCACATTTACATTTCCGCCTGAGCAATTAAGAGAGTATAATCCACCTGAGCGGCAAATAATAACTACATCTACGTATTAGTTGACACAGTCGGCAATTTACTTACTCAATGTAATTTACCATCGTAACAAACACAAAGCGTAACCCCTGAGAAAAATACTACCATGGAAAGTTAAATCCTTCTTTGTTCGATATCACTGTAAGCAATGCTTAGCTTGCAACGCTACTCCCTCTCTGTACCGTGGCTGCTTCCTGGGGTGTTACAGAGTTTGAATCCTTTATATTCCCTCATAGTAACTCACTGAGAGCTTGCTAGGCGTGCCTTCCACAATTTTTCTTACTCTTTTCTCAATGTAACGCCAGCAGAGTTGACGATACAGTGCTTTATCCATCCAACTGGCTCACTTACCGCGAATAGGCTTAAGTTGATAATCCTGTTATCTGGGAATACTACTTGGCACAGATGCAGACCCAAACGCACACAAGCACTGAGACATACAGAAAGAGAGGATGTAGCATCTGAGCAAAAAAGTGTGGGAGAGGAGGAGAGAAAAAAGGCAGAAATAACAAAATGACAGTGACAAAATGAGGAGTAGCGCAGGTTGATAATAGCAGCTCGCCACTTTCTTTTACAAACTGTGGCTAAATTGAATGACTGGAAGTGACAAGGTGTGGATGACATACAGTATAAAACTAAACTAACTTGCCCATGGAAATATCTATTTTAATTATCTGTCACTGGGAGGAGAGATGGAGGCGTAGAATGACGCAGCTGAGAGGAGAGAAAGAAAAAATGGGTGGTTAAAATAGTAAGAGACTTGAGTGAGCAATAAATATCATTTCAAGCATCGACGCCTGAATGGACGTTACTTTGCTGATTCTTGGCATCGGGTGTGGGGAAGTTCAGGGAAGAGAGAGAGGGAAAGAAAGAGGTATGCGTGGGAACAGGTGACTTGAAGAAAGAGAGCAGAGACTCCTTTCTTTTTTATCATCTAGAAAGAAAACGTGGGAGAATAAAAGGGGTACGAGAGGAGAAAGTATCAATGAAAGGGGGTAACGGAGAAGAGGAGAGGAAAGAAAGAGCTGGAAAAGTTGAGGGAAGGGGATGAGAGGGGATGAGAGGGCAAAGAAGAGAAGAAAAATAATGGACACAACGAGGGAAAGAAAAAATGAGAGGGAGTGTGGAGCAGAAATGTAACAGAGCTGATTGAGAAGAAAAATTAGATAGAAATATAAGATGAATGTTTATCATAATTTCAGTTAAAGAGCATTTTCATTATGTAATCTTCATTTATCAACATTTGCCTGTTTAAATGTGTAATCAATAGCCGCAGTAGTTGACAAGACTACTTTAAGCAAGTGGCAGAACTTGATTATTGTCAAAAAGAACTTGATTGATTTCATTTCAGTAAGCTCTTTCGAGAGGCCTGCTAATGCAGCCGCTTCTATCTGAGCAAAACTGAGCAACAGTTGCCATCACTCTGCTTTTTTATATCAGTGTGAAATACCTTCCACCCCTCTGTGCAGAGATCAGACAGTGAAAGTTCAATAAAACTGACTCATTGATATTGAACACGCCATCCCTCTCTCCAACCTTGTCATACAATATGAATGCCTTTATCACTCCTTCTGCCTCTGTAATATGAGACCAAGGCTGTGATGAAATTACAGGAAGGAGAGGAATCATCAGCATTTATGATAATTTCACGATCTTTGTAAATACAGCATGTATATCTAATTTCTGTGGTCATGAGGTCATTGATCCTGAGGACGGCGATGTGCATTTTATTTGCTATAAATATATGACTTTAAAGCTCAACAGATTTTTTCATTGTTTTCATTGTTTTCCATTGTTTGTTCTCGAAAGACACCTGTTTTTTAACATTGAGAAAATCAGCTTATTTGCCTTCTCCCAAGTGAAAAACAAAAACTTACATACTTCACATTTTGTGGACACATCTCAAGAGTTTGTTCAACATTTATTTGGCCATCAGATGGCTTGAGTCAGAGCGGAACAAGCACTGTCAGACAGAGCCAGCAGACATAAGCAGCTCTCTCCAAACAGCCTGTGTGTCAACGGCCATCAGCTGCAGTGTCAGCGGCTACCTTCCATGCTCCACCCATGTTGGACGTGCTGTAACGAACAATGGCTCGTGGAGAAATTTTGGGCTCTCGCTTTCTTTCATTGTATGTGTCTGTGTGTGCGCAGAGATGCTGACGATGTCACTGCCGAGGCGACATGATGATGCCAGGGAGCTGAGAAGTAAAGAGAAGCCTGACAGATATCTACCTGCAGTATCTATGCAAACCCATACAAGAGCCAGAGATTCAGCTACATCAATACACAACCACTGGTCTGACCCAAATTCCGCATGAATTTCGGGAAAAAAATTGATCTGGCTGTCAAAAAATGATCTTTCTAAGTAACTACTGGCTACTCCATCCCTCAGTCCTGTGCCTTTAGCGTGTGTGTGCATGTTGTCTGTGTCGACCCGCCTGCTAGTTTTGTTCCCCAGTCTCACACCTGTTCCCAGCAATCCACAACAATCCCACCCGATAGAAGCATAAGCAGCCTTCACAATGCGCAGAGGCATCTATCTATCTATCTGTCTATCTATGTCCAGCCACTATTAAATACATAGTCTACTTTTTCCCAACATTTCAGTTAACTTTGTTAGCACAGATATAAAAACATTAGACCTCATCTTTATTATTTTTGGCCTCACTGAGGCTGCGAAGTACGGTGTGTTACCACGGCAGCAGACACTCTAGAGACACTCAAACATACCGACAACGTATAGAGGAGTCCAGTCCAGAGTTGTACCCCCAGACTCATCACCAGCAATATTAAGTGTTTTTGTTTTTGCTTCGAGATGTAATTTGATTTTCTCTTTGTTCCCTCACTGTTTCAAGTAGTTAATGACACAGATGCAAAGACATACTCACATTCTCTCCCAGAGACATCTGAAGTAGTTCGGTCCCATTGTAATTTTAGTTTTGATTCGAACTAAAGTGTGAGGTGACGTGCTACGCAGACGTGGCACAAAAGCAAGATTTTAAGGTTGTCTTCATCAAGTGTTGGATAAGTGATTGCAGTGAAAAGGTTGATTAGCCAACTGGATTTATCCAAACACTTCTTCGTGAAGCCAGAGGCACAGCACAGCAGCAATTCTCCCTTCTCTAGGCCTCAACATAGAAAATGGCAACAATTTTGTCTCTGTCTCTGTTACATTTTGCTTTGTATACTTATATAAAAGTGCCTGTATGTAGTATAATAACAGAATGACTTCCCAAAATACTGAATGAACAACAGAACACAAGATGCAGAATCGCCCAAGGATATGTAGCAGATGTTCTACCTCCATTTCCATAGCAGGCATACATTCCTGGAAAGCCCATGTAGGTAAATGTCATAGATTTTTTTTTTTTCATCTGTTCTTTAGTATGGAAAACGAACAAAATAAACACAGTTTGCCAGCTCATCCTCATGTCTTGATCCTGTCTCTTTTGTTAGTGGTCAGCATGTCCTTGCACAGTGCTGTACTCATCACCCGTATTCACCAGTCTCTTTTTATTTTGTATACTCGTTTTTTCTCTTTCACCTCCACTCTTATTTACATTCATACTCTAAAACACTCACACATTTCATGTACGCAACAATATGGCTGTGGTTGTAACATCTTGTGGTTTTATTTAAGACATTGAATCATTTTCTTCTAAAGCTTTAAATGGGAGTTGCATCATCAAAGCAAGTGAAAGGTTCTCTCTTCCTGCTTTCTCTTTCTCATTCTGAAATAAGCTTGACCATAAATGTTATGGTTTTTCACGTCTACAGATGTTGCATGTTCTTCTCATGTTACTCCATTAGTATATACAATATATCTGTCGTTCTCCTCCATCATCTCTGTTTGTTTCCCCTTCATTTTGCTGCCACGTTTGATTTATCACAGCAAAGACCTGGGAAATGAAAAATAGTTCAGTTGCAAGTTCAGCCTCTGACCCCCCTCCCCACTCTTCTTGATCTTCTTCTCTCTTCTTCCTCTTTCTTTCTGTCCATCCAACCACTTAGGGGTCTAGCAGTGACCTTGTTTGCGTCTAGGTCGTGTTCCAGCTGAGTGCCAATGCATCCTCGTGCTGCCACCCGATCAGCCTTGATTTCAGCCTCACTATCGATCGCCTTCCACTCATCCCTCAAGGACAGAAATCCAAACCCACATTCCAGACCGCAACCCTCATCTCCCTCCCTCCATCCTTCCCACACTTCTTCTTTCTAGCTCTCTCCACCTTTTCCTTTCTTACAGAATTCATCACACACACACACACACACACACACACACACACACACACACACACACACACACACACACACGCACACACACACATATGCCGGTCTCAAGGTTGCAATGACCAGCAGACCCATGAATAAATAATAAGGAGGTAGGAATCACTTTCAGAAAAACCATTTACTCTCCTATTGTGCTCCTGAAGAAGCCATGTGAGTGTGTGTGTGCCTATGTGTGTACGTGTGAGTGTGCCTGTGTGTTTGTGTGTGTGTGTGTGTGTGTGTAACAAGAAAAGCTTTGTGAGCAAGACTACAGTGCTTTGTTAACTAAAAGCCCCGCTGTCCCTGGAGTTAACTTGAGCGATGCTACAGGCACCTTCTAGGTGACCTCTCACACTAAGGTTTTTTCTTCTGTTCTACTTTGATTCTTTCTTTCTTTCTGTATTTCTTTCTTTCTTTGAGGAGTCTTAAAATATTCAGGGATATAACCAGTGACTTTGACAGGAGGACAGCACAGAAGGAAATCATTGCATATCATTGCCTCATCCTGCAGTGTTAATTTTGGCAGCTGGTTTTGATTCAGTTTTAGTCTCAGTCTTTTGAAAAAAAACGTTTATTAGTTGTAGTGAAATTTGAGTCATTTGATTTTTTCAGTTTTCGTCTTGTTTTAATCAAGAAAAATTAAAGACATTCAGTCTAGTTTTCGTCACTGACATGTTAGTCTCATTTTCGTTGTGCATTTTTGATTTTTATGTCTTCAATGCATTTTGAGGCACCAGCTGTTGCCATCTTTGTGTACCATTACCATGGTTACAGGTGTCTCTTGCAAGGTGTCCATGTCACCCTGCTCTGCAGTAGTACAGACTTACTCACCTCAGTAAATCCAGTTAGCATTTCCAAACTCGATCTGTTTGAACAGAATCGATCTCTCTAATCTAATGTAGTACATTCGTTCCTGCTACCTAACATTACATCAGTCGCCTGTGCTGTTCACTGCAGAGCAGTGAGTCTTTCAGAAGCTGGATTCACTCACTTCACTAAAATACTATTCATTTTCTGGGTTTAGCTTGTGAGGAGACGCTATATCATCAGATAACATCAATACTGTGATCTTTGTTGAACTAACATGTAGAGGATGATTTAGATGGAGTGCCGACATCACTCACTCCTCCTGATAGCAACACTAAAGATAGCCAACTGAAAGTAACGTTAACATCACCTCCACATCGAGAGAACCTGATAGTTACATTAGTTTAACTTTTTAGATATGTCATCGTGCTCCCTTCATGTTTTCGTAGTTTGTCTCAGCTGTTTTGTTGCCGCCTCTTGTCTAATTTTCGTTGGAGTGTAGATGAATTTGGTCCATAAATCTGTTTCTTCCAAGAACAGGTAGATTCAGATAATATTACTTACAGACTCAGAACTTTGCAAAATGTTGCTTATTAATAGTAGTGCAACAGGTTAAGTGGCTAAATCATCTTCTGAACAAGAGATATCTTGGGCAGCGAGGAAACTGTTTTACTAGTAAGGAGCTACAGTGTGTGATTCCACAGATGTAGGTTGTTGAATAACACTGTGCACTAAAATGTCCATTCATTGGTCTTTCACATTATCGTTTAGTTTTTATTAGTTTACAAAAAATGTAATACATTTCATAGTTCATTTTCCAAAAGTTACTATGTATTTAGTTTTAGTCGTTTTTGTCGTGAAAAATAGGTCATTAACCCTCATTTTTCATCATAGTTTTCACTAATGAAATTAGCACTTTCACCCTGTTGCCTACAGCCTTTAAACTGTGTACTGAAATGCATCAAAGTTCTTAAAATGGTCCAAAGTTGTATTTGACATGAAACAAAAAAAAACCTCAGTTTGAACCAGCTGGTATGTTTTTAAAATAGGCGCACCAATTTGACTTTTCCCAAACCAAGCTGCTACTTCAGCTGAAGTAACTGTTTCTGACTTGATGTGTGACTGGTTGCAGTTGGTCTAAAGTATAGAAAAGATAGAAGAGAGAGAAAACTGAAAAGAAATAAAGAAAGAGACAAGGAGCTGGAAAAATTAGGAGAGCTAGACAGAGACGGGAGTGAAGAAAAAAAAAGATCAGTTTGGAGATGGGGAGAAATAAGACAAGGATGAAAGAAATGCATAGAGAAGACAGATGTGAAGAGTGAGAAAGACAAAGCCAGGGAGGCAAAGAAAGAGACAGTATGAGGGGAAAAGGTTGCGACAAAAAGAGGAAGAAAGACAGACAGACAAAGAAAGACAGACAGAGAGAGAGAAATGATTAGATTTCTACCTCCTCTGTATGGATCAGGGCAAGAGCTCCCTTTTCAATCCAATCTAGCTCAGACAAAGGTAAACAATCAGTCTTGATAAAGGATTGGATAAATCTTCAATCAGACTCATTCTCAGTAAAGCAGCTATTTATTGGGCTGGCCTCACATGGCTAAATTGGATCCTTCTTCTTCTGAGAGGTGACGAAAGAGGGAAGGAGTGAGGAAAGTGGATGGGAAAGTCTACATCATCTCAGTCCGAGAGGACAAGTATTCAAGTTTTGCAAGCAAAATGTTGCCTGTATTAAAAATAAAATAATACACAGTAAGAAATTATTTTCCTGTTATACATCTAGAACGAGAATGCAAACAAAAAAAACCCCAGTGCCAATCAGATCACATACATCATATTCCTATGATCTTAAATAGACCCATCAAAATGTGGGACGGGAACAGCTCTCCCAAAGCTAGAAACCAGACACAGATAAAAGATTCTGAACTGCTATGAAACAGCTTATCTGATTAATAAAATATAATGTTTTTAAAGACTCATTGTGGTCTGCTTTGCAGTTGGTGTGTTTATCAATAAATGTATTAAAATGTTGTCGGCACAAATCTCTACGCATATTGTTTCTCTGAAGGGTGAATACAGAGAGCATTATGAGGACATTCACGTGAAACTGGAGTACACCCATAAATAATAACAAGGCAGCCAGAAGACTTGAACATCTTGTGTGTCTGCCAACACCTCGAGGCCCATGCAAACTTCTCAGTGAAAACAGAAAAAGGGAAAAAAGACATAGCTCACTTTTGCTGGCTGTATGACTGTTGCATTTCTTTTTCAACGTCATGAGGTGAATATGCCAAAGAATGGGGAGCCCTGTTCAAAGATAAGATGAAAACTATCACAACTACCTTTTACACTTTTTTAAAATGTTTTGGCTACAGTTTATTAAGATATTCCTCGGCTTTGAAATCACTGACCGATCTCCTTTGGATATGCTGCATAGTTTTTTTTGAATGACACTTTCAATGTACATAACATATTTGTCCAAGATCACTGCTAATTGGCCAGAACTTTAAATACGCAAAGAACTTTTGCTACACTGCAGTTGAATACACATTCATAGATATGAATCAAGTGTATGAGGCAGCCAATTACCAAATACGAAGCATTCGGTCAGCACAAGGAGGCGGCATTCTGTACAATTCTGCATAAACATATGCAAGCTAACCACATCACATTGAGTGGTGAATAATTGCATTTGAGGCATGAATTGCTGTAAGCTCCTACAGGTCAATGTCACTGATTAATTTCATCCCAAGGTCCCCTGAGCTTCCTGATTTGAGTATTATGTCTCTATTCTGAATGAGTAGCAAAGACCAGTAAAATACACACTGGCAGAGGAAAATGGGGTTTTATAAGTTTTTATTTTTGTTCACATTGGCCAAAGAATATAAAACAAAAACTGCCTCAGACACCGCAAGTTTGTGCAGCGACAGAAGTAGGACTCCATGTGTGTAAAGAAGAGGAGAAGGTGGAAAGTTGTAAGGATGGATGAAGGAGAGCTGGGGTGAAAGGGATCAGGTTATCAATACAGCCAATGGAGCACGGTGGAAACTCTGTAAGCCCAATGGGACCAAATGCATAATGCTGAAGTGTGTTACTCCAGCAGAACGCACTGGGACAGGGGTCAGCACTCACTGTTCACTTCTATTTTATTCTATTCTATTCTAGGCTCATAGGCAAGGAAGATGTATGTTTAGCTGACTTTTCTGGTGATTGTAGGTGATTTCTATTTACTTATTTTTGGCAGATTTGTACAATTTCAAAAGATTTTAGCATCCAGTTGAGGGTTACAACAAAAATGGGATAGTAGTAATGCATGCACTGTGTAAGTTGAGATAAAAATACTAATACACACACACGTACACACAGACACACACAGAGATAGGCAGACATGATTATCTTGACTTTGAATCGTTCCTTTTTCTTTATCACAATTTTTTTCTCTTATCTCTTATCTCATATCACTGATCCTTTCTTCATTCCTCCGGTGTCACTGTAGACTTTCATCGTTCGATTTCTATTTTATTGTCCTTACAAAGTTTCACCCTGTCCTGATTATCTTATCTCTGTCTCTCGCTGTCTCTCTTCTTACGTGTGTATATGTGTCAATGTGTTTATGTGTTTGTTTGTGTGTGTGTGTGTGTGTGTGTGTGTGTGTGTGTGTGTGTGTGTGTGTGTGTGTGTGTGTGTGTGTGTGTGTGTGTGTATGAAGCCCCCTTGTACTTGACAGCCTTCAACTTCTTCTTCGTTGACAGCGTTGACACATGTTGTCAACAATATGCGCTGCATTCAAGACTAACATGAAATATTACCACATGTTGTATGTTTGAATCTGTATTTACACACATGCATGTGCTGCCTCCCGGGGTAATGCATTGTGGGTGTAGGAAACAAAACCTTAAACTATTTAATAGTTTAAGTTTACCATTCAAAGTGTAAAATGAGTGAAATTGAGATTGTCAGAAATAATCTCCTGTAGGCTAGACAGACACCATGGTTACATGGACTAAATATGTTATGAATAGTAAAATACATTTGCGTTACATTGTTGGTTGCTTTCCTTACAGCAGTCAAAGTCGCCACTGGTTGAGGGATTATTTCAGTGACACAGTTAAGGATGACATCTAAAAAATTTGTGACAAAATAATCTTAACTCAAGGTCCACTTACTAGTTTTCAACCACATCTCACTTTCTTCATTAGCATTTAGAACTGGCTCAGGTGTCATTTCACATCATCATATCACATAATGACAACTTGCGAGACGATACCTGATTGACTTCCGTTCACTCATGACGACCATGAGATGTGTTTGAAAGTTAGAAAAAAACTAGTAAGTGGACCTTAAGTTTTTTTCTTCATTATACACCGTCATACTCATCCCAAAGTCAAGACAAATAGATTGAACAGGTATTATTCAGTTGATCTTTGTTTTCTCTAAATGTTATCAAATTAGGGAAATATATCCTCTAAGGCCGACTTTTCTTAAACTTGTTTTATGAATATCTTTGTAAACTTTCTAAAATAGTTTTGATCTGATATGGTGATGATTTAATCAAGATATGTTTTCTCTACCTCAGTTTTCCTGTTCGATGGCATTAGGAACTGCAATGTTTTCACTGCTGCAACTCTTCGCCAGAGTCTGTTATCTGTTTTTGTTGGTGTCGATCTGAATTTGTTTGTTAGTGTGTGTCTACATACACATTTTACACACACACACACACACACACAGAGATAGGCAGACATGATTATCTTGACTTTGAATCGTTCCTTTTTCTTTATCACAATTTTTTTTCTCTTATCTCTTATCTCATATCACTGATCCTTTCTTCATTCCTCCGGTGTCACTGTAGACTTTCATCGTTCGATTTCTATTTTATTGTCCTTACAAAGTTTCACCCTGTCCTGATTATCTTATCTCTGTCTCTCGCTGTCTCTCTTCTTACGTGTGTATATGTGTCAACGTGTTTATGTGTTTGTTTGTGTGTGTGTGTGTGTGTGTGTGTGTGTGTGTGTGTGTGTGTGTGTGTGTGTGTGTGTGTGTGTGTGTGAAGCCCCCTTGTACTTGACAGCCTTCAACTTCTTCTTCGTTGACAGCGTTGACACATGTTGTCAACAATATGCGCTGCATTCAAGACTAACATGAAATATTACCACATGTTGTATGTTTGAATCTGTATTTACACACATGCATGTGCTGCCTCCCGGGGTAATGCATTGTGGGTGTAGGAAACAAAACCTTAAACTATTTAATAGTGAAATAGTGAAATTGAGATTGTCAGAAATAATCTCCTGTAGGCTAGACAGACACCATGGTTACATGGACTAAATATGTTATGAATAGTAAAATACATTTGCGTTACATTGTTGGTTGCTTTCCTTACAGCAGTCAAAGTCGCCACTGGTTGAGGGATTATTTCAGTGACACAGTTAAGGATGACATCTAAAAAATTTGTGACAAAATAATCTTAACTCAAGGTCCACTTACTAGTTTTCAACCACATCTCACTTTCTTCATTAGCATTTAGAACTGGCTCAGGTGTCATTTCACATCATCATATCACATAATGACAACTTGCGAGACGATACCTGATTGATTTCCGTTCACTCATGACGACCATGAGATGTGTTTGAAAGTTAGAAAAAAACTAGTAAGTGGACCTTGAGTTTTTTTCTTCATTATACACCGTCATACTCATCCCAAAGTCAAGACAAATAGATTGAACAGGTATTATTCAGTTGATCTTTGTTTTCTCTAAATGTTATCAAATTAGGGAAATATATCCTCTAAGGCCGACTTTTCTTAAACTTGTTTTATGAATATCTTTGTAAACTTTCTAAAATAGTTTTGATCTGATATGGTGATGATTTAATCAAGATATGTTTTCTCTACCTCAGTTTTCCTGTTCGATGGCATTAGGAACTGCAATGTTTTCACTGCTGCAACTCTTCGCCAGAGTCTGTTATCTGTTTTTGTTGGTGTCGATCTGAATTTGTTTGTTAGTGTGTGTCTACATACACATTTTACACACACACTCACTCAACCAGTATCTCTTTGCCAGAGGCAGTGTAAGTTTTGCTGGTGCACTATATATATTTTACATTCTGACAATGTGACCAATGTGATCATTATGCAAAATGCACTTCCACCTCCAACCCACAGAACAAGCAATCACTGACACAATTTCCTACATCTTTGAACTGCTCCAGGGGAATGAATTTGTGTACTGTGTTTTTTCAAGTACGTTTTGTGTAATGATTATTATTCTAGCACTGGTGAAAATAAAAATTTTATTAAAAGTTGGCCTGTATTTGTTTTTGGGCACATGGGCTGTATATGCGGTGTGCTTCCGTGCGTGTATGTGTGTGTGTGTGTGTGTGTGTGTGGGAGCGAGAGAGAGACAGCCAGAAAAAGATGGCTGGTTCAAATGAGGGAGAAATGACAGCCACAGTTAGTACAGGCAGGTTAGGTCAGCACTGGGTTTGTAATCAGATATTGCAGCTACATACAGAATTAGTTCACATCTACAATCACACAAAAAACAAACTGCCTCTCACACACACACACAAACACACACACACACACACACACACACAGACACACACATACATGGAGTCAATACACACATAAACACAAACAGAAGAAAACAAGGCCTAGACACACAGGCACTGTTTTATTCATGTTGATGTGATGCCAGTGGACGTGCACCCGTGGGGAACACTGCTTTTCTCACCTCACACACTCCCACACGAATACACACAAAATACACAACCCCTTCACAGTCACCTCTGTTTATTTTACATTTAGCTCTATAAGTTCACACACACACACACACACACACACACACAAACACATGCACACATACTCACGCACGCAAACCTACCTACAGACCCTGGTCCAAAATGTTTCGCTGGAGTTCAACCCAGGAAACCAGATGTGTCCGCTGTTAGCTGAGTGTACTGCTCTGTGTGTGTGTGTGATTGTGTTTGTTTGAATTTAATCGCTTGCGCATTGAAATGTGTTTTTGTGTGTTTGTTTGCATATGCATATATAGTATGTATGTATATTCAGATATGTTTGTGTGTGTGATTAAATGCTCAAATATATATCGAATGTGTCTTTAAAAAAAAAAAAGACGTTTTTCTTTAAACCATCTAATTAGCTGCACTCCAAACGCAGCATGTGTTTCCCAGTCTGAGCTGTTGTATAATAGCATTTGTTCTCCTTCACTTCTTTCCAGTGTAGTTTAAAAGGACAGAAGGCAATTCAGTGACACACTGAAATATAAATGTAAATGTATGGACTGAAAAGCAAATAATTTCATACTGTGATTTATCATATAGTGCCTTTTGCATTAAATTTCATACATGATCCTTGTGTCTTGTATTATATTTTCATATGTGACAGGTTAAAGATCCGCTGGTGCAGCTGCACAGTTCACCTTGCTAAAAGGCAAACTGTAAGTTAATTGTAAGTAACCATTTACATCGAGCAGAGCAGATTTAGCTTACCATCTGCTCTAGGGAATTAAGCCCATTGCATTCCAGTCCAAAGCAAAATCTCTCTAAATACTGCTGCCCCTACTCATATTAACAATTTTCTTAACCAAATGTACGGAAGGTGTCAATAACAACATAAAGGACTCAGGTAAAAGCCAACTGAAACTATCGTCCACCTTAGAACGCTGGAGGAGGACATGGTTTTGGTTAGTGACACTGTAAGGCGAGTAAAAGAGGAGACTGTGTGACTCAGCACAAACAGAAGCACACTGACACAATGAATATGAGTAATGGCTCATGCATACATTGTATAATTTATGCTAGCCAGGTCAGGGCGTGTTTTGTACATAATCATAGAATGTGTCCACATTGCCTGCAGTTTTTTTTCAGTGACCAGCATATTTTGCCCCAACATGCACGCCATGTAAACAAAGTTAAATATTGGCAGATTTGAGGAGGTGTTCATGCGTGATAACGACATCAACAGCTTGTTAAGACATTGGGCTTTGCTATATTTGTGTCCAGATAATGGGAGATATGAAGATTAGCTTGGATATTAGCTTGAATCTGACACCTACATTTACAATCAAGCAAGATTTAAGTAGAAGCCTGCAAATATGAAATTCTTTAAAGATAGAGGCAGACCTAAGTGCTGGTCAAGACTCACTGATTACACCACTACCTAGGACAGTACTTAACTCTGATTGGCTGGAGGATGGAAGTTATCTTGGATTGATTACCTATATGAATATCAATATAGAAAAAACTAATAAGCCAATGTGAAGTTGATTATTCTACTGAATTATATTCTATTTTTATATACATAGCATTATATGTAATTTTATTTATTTATATATGCCAAAATCACATTTTTTTTCTCAGACAACTTTAGTTTGAATAAACCATTTCATTAAATCGCTTTAAATATTATAAATGTCTGTGTGTAATTTGACCAAACACTTGAAAAGCTGTCTTTCCATCCATCAGTTGCTATGTTCATATAGTCAATATTGAGGATAACATGTTGGATTGCTGACAGGTTGTTTTCTGAACCTCTAGAAACACTGTTGTCCAAGTGGCCTTGAGTAAGAGTCTCAAAACTCACTCCGGATAACAGCATCAGCATTAACATATATGTTAAAGCAATACATTAACAAATATGCTGGTACTCATATTCTCAGCAGGCGGTTTTGGAGCTTACCTGTGGTCGCGGGTGTCCTTTAACGATACACTGAAGCATTAGTGTGTCTCCTTCTTTGATGGTGTAGATTCTCTCACTGATGTTATCGTCCTTGACGTTGCATGCTGCGCCTGAGTGCACAATCTGGGCATTTGCTGGAGCTGTGAGTGAACGCATGGACACACACACACACACACACACACACACACACACACACACACACACACACACACACACACACACACACACACGCATAGACAGGCATGTAGCCATGCAGACATACACATATACAGACAAACACAGAGGAAGAGAAACCACATTACATATTTAGTACCATCTCTGCAGCAGAAAAAAGGTCATTTGCTTGTGGGTGTATGGATAATACTAGTGCTAGTATCAATGACTCAGATAAATAAATATATCACATTACTCATGCATCTGCATGAACAAATCCTTTTATCAAAATGCTGGAGTGTTACATGTGTCACTGTTTGACCAGAGATGCAGGCATTTATTGGAGAGTTGATTCTTCACTTTGGGACAGAGGTTTTGTCTTATACAATATAGACTGCAAACCTACAAGTTAAGCACATGTCTCACAGTAAAAGATGGGTCTAATGAAGTCTCGGTGGCAATCTGAGTCAGACTATAGGATTTCAGTTTTGAGGCATGTCAGATGGTGCAGTGAATGCCTGATGAAGTGCAGCGCTAAGACACTAAAAAAAAAAAAAAATGGCACAACAAGCCTGGATAACCATTGAAAATAGGCAGAGGAGGGGACTGCAACATGAATTCTCAATTTTGCAAAATGAGTTTGAGGTGATATGTTTTTAGCAGCAGCATTATGCTAGCTTGGCTCTGACATTCTGTGTTGTATTCTGATTGGTTGGTTTGTAAAATTGGGGCCAAGCAACAGTCATACTGTGGGATTTTGGTCCTAAATTTCTGATGCTCCTCTTTGGACGACAAAACTCTAAATTTGGGACCACTGTCACGACCAACGATTTCACCACGTTTGTTCATCAATTGTGGACGTTTGTCTTGGAGACCCCAAATTGCACAGTGTAAGGGGCCTTAAAAACCAGTAGTACTGACTAACAATCAACCCGATTCCGTCATATCATTAATGTGACAACACTAATGACTTCAGAAGATTTACATAAAGAAAACACATAAGAACCGATGATTACAGCAAATGGTATATGATGGTTAAGCGAGTAACAGAAATCATTGTTAATTTGTCTCAGAGGATTTAAAAAAAGACAATATTTACTTTTCACAATAATCATAACCAAAAGTCAAAGCAAGATCTTGTCTCAAATCTTCTTACTGATCTTCAACATATTGCCTTGCACCATATTCAGGTCAACTTTTCATTACTGAAAAAACAACAGGCTGTGAAGCTGCAGAAATTATGGATGATAGGTGCATGATGGGAGCTCCCTGCAATGGCGACAACTACAGTATTGGAGTCTGCACAGCACTGAACCATGAGGAGGGCTGGCTTGCGTGCAAGTAGCCTCAGATAGCGTCACCTCCCTTATGATGAGGGGAGACAGGAGGGAGGAGGGGAGAGACAGAGACAGAGCGAGAGAAGCAGCGGGGGAGGAGGAAAAAGCCGGAGAGGAGTGTGAAATTCTAGAGGAGGTGTGGGGGACTGGGCTCTACAATGATGTGATTAGCATCGATTCACAGGGAGAACAAATCTTCACTGTTCTCTACAACTGTTATCATTGAGCAGACAGGAAGGGAGTGGGCAGCCTGTTCACCTTAAACTTCAACTCGATCAGACATAACAACTCAGAGCACGATCCGGAGTCAGAAATCAACTTCAGGATAAGAGAAGGCTCAGAATCTGTCTCTGTGTGTTGTTGTTCGTGGAACAAGCTGGAGTCGTTAATAGCATAAGGTATCGGAATACTGCGAGTGTGCCCGTCCACTTACATTTGTACATTTTAATCACATTTCCACCTTACTAGATAAAGATTTTGTTTCTTCATCTCAAGAAACAGTAAAGGAAAGAGAGACAAAGTAAATGACTATAGGCCAGATTCAGTTCTGGCTGCATCCATGTGGGTATTTAAAAACCTGTGTCATTGTCTTTTGGCTGTGCTCCCAAGCCAGGTAGGTAAATACACAAACAACCACACTCTTATAATAATCTCTTCAAAGGCTGAGTATAAAATGAAAATTAAGCCTCCTTGTATAAAAGTGGGCATTTTGGGGACCTTAAGAAAACACCCATGCATATCAACACCTCACTGACAGCTGAAAACATTCCTTTCAGTATTTTTGCTCAGCTATCATTGTTTTTCCTTGTTTTCTGAAAGTGGGTGTTTTAGAGATGAAAAGAGAAAGCAAGAGAATGTGTGGTTTCCCACGTGGTGATTCCCACCATGCCTATTGGTATACACTTTCTTCTGTTTGTATGAATTTTAGTGAGTGTGTGTCGGTTTGTAAATGTGGTAGAAATAATGTGATCTAATCCCTGTTTGAATATGAGACTTCATACTCCCTACTGTTATGTTTGAGGAGCTCGTCAATAGAGCAGTAAATCATTTGCTCCATCAGTTTTTCCATTACTCTTCGAAAGAACTCTTTACCATGCCATTTCTTCTCCATCATGTACTCACATGCACGTGCATGCAAATACACACTCTCAAACTCATACTGCAAAACAGGCACGTGTGTGCACACACATATACACAGTATACTACATTACTCTTGCAGCAGCTCTTTGCATTTAAACAGGCTAGTTTAAACAGATAGTTTGATTTTAAATGCTACTCTCTCAGATATAGAAGATACCAAGTGATTTAGTTTTGGTAATAAAGAAGAAAACGCACATTTAATCATTATTTAACTAAAGCGGGTTGTCTGTGCACACTTATTCCTTTTCAGCAAACGCTCAGCGTCAGACTCATGCAGTTACACACATTCACAAATGGGAGCTGCCCAGTATAATTACAGTCTTTATCCGCTGGGCACAGAGCCGATGCAGTGTCGCAATTGGGGGTTAAGTCCCTTGCTGAAGGGCACATTGATAGCAGTTGCTGCGGGAGGGGAGATCATGTCTTCATCAAAAGTAAGCTTACTAAGAAAATGTGGGAGAGTTCCCTCCCACATTTTCTTAGTAAGCTTACATTTGACCAATGATCTTCCAGAAACGACCAAACTGTAATCTCTAGGCTACATATTCCCCGATGAAAATCTCTATCAATCAATCAATGAAAACGTAACCAATGAAAGGACAAAAGCATGAAATACACTATATGGTAACAGAGCTGGGATCCATGGAGGTATGCTGCACTGAGCTCGCAGCTAGCTGATATATAAATGGTGAATAATTGTCTCCTTACAACTTATTGGTGTGTCGGCATTAGTTTGCCTCTCTGGAGAGGGACGGAGGTCGGACAGAGCAGCTCCTCTGTCTGTTCTCGCCTACAGCAGCTTGGCTGCTTCAACTGTCTGATCGAATAGAGAAAGGGAGGCTGAGAGGGGGGAGGAGGAAAGAAAGGCAAGAGAGAGACGAGGAGGGAGAGAGGATGAGCAAAAAAAGGAGGAAGAGAGAGGAAGGAGGCACAAAAGCGTAAGAGAACCCGAGAAGTACAGAAATATGGACGATACGAAAAAGAAAGAGGAAAGAAAAAGGTGAAGTTGAAGAGGAGTATCAGTGAAGGTAAGAAGAGAGTCAGAAAGAATGAGACTGAGAAAAAGAAGCAGGGACAGAATCTGATTTGATTAAAGAGTACTTTATTCAAAACTGTCATTCTTTTCTCAACTCCAGATAGAATATATTAAATTGTAAAATTATCTAACTGAAACAGGTTTCACGAAATTGATAATACAGATTTTTTTTCTTTTAATTTAGTTGGTTTTTTTTTCCTAAAAAAGGCAACAAAAGAGTACAGGAATCAATTGCCTAAATAAGGCCAAAGACCCTATAGCAGAGAAAAAACATGGGAAGACACTATTAACACAAATGCTGCTGCAGAGTTGTGTCCTGCTCGGAGATGCATCAATTCAGTTAGCATGGACAACGGTCATCAGTCATAGAAAGCTGCTGTTTTGACAGCAATCTATCTGACTCTGATGATTCATCGATCACAGCTGTTCTGGGGAATGCTGATTGAAAGTGTTGCCCAAGCATTATTGGAAACTTTCTGAGACATTCAATGCACATTAGTTGTAAGTGAAACATAACTATCGGCAAATGCCTCGTCTGATTAATTGATTTGTTGCCACCTGCCATGTTTGTTTTTGTTGAGGGGACACAACATCTCTCACTAAAACTAATGATGAGACAGGAGAGCTGGTGTCAAACCACAGTGACAGCTTGACGGAGTGCTGAGCAGCACATGTGTGATTGTGGCTATAAGGGTGAATGAGTGTGTGTGTGTGTGTGTGTGTGTGTGTGTGTGTGTGTGTGTGTGTGTGTGTGTGTGTGTGTGTGTGTGTGTGTGTGTGTGCTGGTGAAATGTGAGCGTGTGTTCATGCATGCACCATTGTGTGTTTGTGTGTGTGTGTGTGTGTGTGTGTGTGTGTGTGTGTGTGTGTGTGTGTGTGTGTGTGTGTGTGTGCTGGTGAAATGTGAGCGTGTGTTACTGCATGCACCATTGTATGTGTGTGTGTGTGTGTGTGTGTGTGTGTGTGTGTGTGTGTGTGTGTGTTATTCAGTACTGTATCTTGCCAGAAGAATCCCACAGAAGGTCATGAATCCCGTCGAACATGAAGTCACTCAGAGCATGATTGATATGCGTAGTTACTTTATGGGAGCTGTTCGTGCATGCCAATGAGCTCTGTCTCAATTCACTTCATTCACAAGAGACCATTTAGATGCTTTGGCCCTTCCCTTGCCATCACGAGCAAAAAGGAAAGGAAAGGAAAGGAGAGGAAGGGAAAGGAGAGAAAAAGGGGGAAAAGGAAAGAAAAGGAAAGGGGCATAAGTAGGTAAGAGAAGAAGAGAGTGGGAACCCAAGATAAAAGTCACAGACTTAATCGATTAACTGCAATAGAGGGAAGTGTTCATCTGACCCAAAGAAACACTAATCATACACAGGCATACACACAAAAGCAGCCTTATGTCTGGGTGACTCACATTGCCTCAGCATTTTATCAGGATTCTTCTGTGCAGACAGGATAAAGGAAAATCAAATGGTTGATGTCATGACCCCATCCTTTTCATTTTGGATCGACTGGAGCTCTAGATATCAAAACGTGTCTAGGACATTGATTTAACTTCTGACCTGACCATTAAATGGCTGTTATAAATGAAAGGACTAACCTTTGGTAACCTTTTTGGCACTTTCAATCAACTGTAAATTGCTGTTTCCCTGCTTCACACTCATATAAACACAATGAAAAAATAAATGGACATATATTTTCTAACTATAGGTGTTATTTTTTCTACATACCCTTCAATGAGTGTCAATGTTTTCCAGTATATTTTTGAGGAAGTCACCTAAATGTTTCCCTGTACCAATAATTAGATACATCCTCCCTTAAACCAGAGATGTTTCTTCCATACAAACATTCATTGGTGCTGATTTCCGTGGCAGGTCTCCAAACCCAGATCGTGCCTGGATAAACGCCAGGAAGACGCCTTTTTTCCACTACCTTGTGTCTGCTAATATGATTCTGGCTTTGGAGCCATCTACATCTGAATATTATTTCCTTTTTACTCTTTTTCGTTCAGGCAGATTCAAAGTTTAAAAAAGAAACAGGAAAAAAAAATGATATCGCTAACCTCCATTCGCGTGCACATTCTAATACTGATGTCCATCCACCTACAGTATAGTCCAATTACAAAATGTCATGACTTCAGCTGATTGTAATTCTGTTTACTACTATAGAAGTTCACAAACATGGAAACTTTATGGAGAGAAATAAAACAATATATAAGACTTTGTGCTGATATGCACAATCTTTGAATTTTTTATGTGTGTATAAAAAAAACTTAATACTGAATGTGTTCAATGTTTACTTCAGAATTGTTCTTGGCAAGGTGGAAAAAAATATCTGAATCAGCATTTAGAACATGGTCAGTTTGATCAAACAAACTGCATGATAGATGGCCACATTAGGACACCACCGTCCTGTAAACTACTTTGGCTATCTTGAAGCGAACAGGCGCATCTATAAGTGGGACAGACTGAAAAAAAGAGTCCTGCAAGTGTTAAAGCCATGGAAGTTGACAGACCAGTGTGCGGATTCTACCTAGTTCATTCTGTCCTACCTGAGGGTAGCTAACCAGCTGTGATATCAGGCTGGTGTCAAGAAACACACATAGAGCAGAGGAATTAATGAGCAGACATACAGCATGTGCCCCATCTCTGCTGAGACTTATTATTAAAGTATAGCTACGTAGCTGAGCCATAACACCCCAGCCCAGCCTGGCAAGAATTCTTTAAATGCATAAATGGAATATATGCAGAACACCTGACTGTAATGAAAAAAAAAAAAGTGAATTGGGAGGCATGGTTAAGGCATGGAAAACAAGATAAAATGCTAATGCTGTGGAGTTGATTGAAGATATGATAGTGATAGAAAGAAACACAGAAATCACCAGTTCGAGATGACACACCATACTGAGAGGTATTGATTAAATCAAGGAGGAGACAATAAGCCACCAGTAGCATGTGAATTAATTACGCACATACACAAACACACACGTACACCAGTTATAACTGCCCTTTTGAGTGCTTAATACAGAGTTCAAACAGAAACAACACAGTGACAGAGAAATGTTGACAGAAAAGACATATGAGGAAAAGCTAAAGCAAGAGAAACCTATTCAGTACATTAAATACTGAATCTCTGTATGTCCACTTAATCGGTATGTGTTTCCTCTCTCCTGACTATTTGGCTTATATTTTGTTTGTCTGTGCATGTTTGTTGCATGGATTTATCTACATGAATATGAGTGCTCATGCATTCCCTGCATTTGTTAGCGTGTGTCTATGCATGTTTTTGCTGTTGTTCATATTAATGTACTGTATATGCGTAAGTTTGTGTCTATTTGCTTCAAGTTCTACTCCGTCATGGTTTCCTATGTAGATGACTATGGCTGGGACAGTTGAGAGAGAGTCTGCCAGCCAACAGTGCTGACTACATAAAGTCAAAGACAACAGCTACAGTAGACTCTTGATTAAACTCTTATTTATAGTATCCACAACAATGGAGGGCTTTTCCAGGATCATGAAATCAGCATATCAGCGCGTGTTTGACAGTGTAGGATACATGTTCATGATACCTCGAGTGCGTGTGTGTCCCTGTGTTTGTCAGTGAGTGACTGTGTGTTTTCCACCACAATCACTGTAAGAGGACAAATAGATTGTGCGATCAACAAAAGTGTCAGGTGACAGCAGAGGCTAATAAAAGGGGATCATTGGAGAGCAGAGGATATATTGGAGAAACAAAAAAAACTGTAATGGAAAAGAACAAGGGAGGGGGAAGCACTTTTCTGGCAGCGCTGCAGGCTTCATATCCAAGGACAGTGAACTTTCTCTTTGAAATATTGTTCAGTATAGATTATTGGCAGGCAGAGGGCATGCAATCCTAGAGGAAAGGGTGGTAAGATGAAAATTCAAAAGACTTCATGTTGTCCAGCCAGTTTCTTCTAGACCTAACTGAGCTTCTTTTAACATCAATGTGAGATCTTGTCTATTTGCTCATACTTTTTTCAGCTCCTGAGAATTGCCCCCCTTAGATCTCGCCTGTATTCTAATGTAAACTATAAAAATGTTTTTTGGTTTTTTTTTGCAAGCCTTCAGTCATTTTGGTCTTTCCTCTTAAGATACTAAAAAGGTCCAAAAACAAATTCAGAAATTTTATACGATATAAGTGACCCAGCAAAGAGGAAGGTCAAATTCCATTTAAGTCAAATTGTACATCCCCTTCATATTATACACACAAACATGTCTTTTTAGAAAACAATTACATAGTACACAGGGCCAAGGCGATAAAAGGCCACAGACGCATAAACAGACAGGTAAATTAATATTTGTTTGTGAAATGTAGACAGAAAAGAGATGAGTAAGAAGAAGACGGAGAGAAAAGACAACAAGTCAGAAGTGGGGGATTCTGGGTTGAGTCTGCGGTGTAGGACTAGAGTGATGAGACGTGATCAGGGGTTTGTACAGCGTGGTCAAACATGACTCGTACTCCTCAATTGGAGATGTGTTTGCTGCACTTGAGCTTTCCCAGGATGAACACATAGAGAGAAGAGAGAGGGAGCGTTCCCACAAAGAGATGAAAACCACTCAGATAGCACAGTCAGATAGAGGGGGAGAAGAGATGATAGCAAGGAGAAGGAAGGAAGGAGGGAGGAAGGATGATGGAGAGGAGAAAATAAAGAGAAATGTGTGACTGGTATTCTCTTTGTAAGGGCTCCATTCACAAAGCCTGTTGTATCCATTCAAGAATGTGTTGAAATGGACAAACACGAGATGAGAAGAGAAGAGAAGAGGAAAAAAGAGAAGAGAAGAAGATGTAGACAGTTTATTTCACACCAGCTAACAGCCTTATTGAGTCTCATGAGCATAATTACAGGTTGTGTTGATATTCAACCCCTCAGCACACAAAGTGCTTTTTTCGGTATCTGCTAATCTTCGCCTGACCAAATGAGCCTTAGAAGATGAAAAATATTCAGATACTTTTACGTTTCTCTGTGTGGTAAAAACACTGGATTTGATGATGAATAAGCCATGGCTAGTACTGCCGGGTATTAATAGGATTTTGGTTTACCTGGTAGCTCTCCACTGTTTCCCAGTAGTTTCTTTTCAGAGGTAATACATTTTCAGGAGAGCATCCGTAAAGTAGACTCAAAGTTATTACACAACAAATGTTAATAGCCAATTCTGGAAGGTTCAAATGGGATTAAACTATCGAATCAGTATCTACATTTGGAAGGTAAGGGAATATCTGCAACATACCTGTCTACACAGGTCGCAAAATGGCCTGCATTCCACCTGCGCAATACCTCATTTTTAAGCTTTACATTTATTTTCTTCCATTTTACACTTGTAACTACAGTGATTTTGTGTTGGGCTCTGAGCACTGCCAAAATGCAAGAGGGCTAAACTCCGTACTGTACCTGAAAGCATCCTGTGCAGATATAGGTGAAGCACCAAAGCTGCTGCTTTGCCAATGTGCTGCTTTGGCTACGGATATTGTTGAAAGATGACCCGGTAAGGACAGCGTCATGCAAACTGAACGTATGCTGGCCAAAACTTAAACAATATTACTCAGTCGTTCAGGAGCATAGGGATTAGATTAGACATTACATTCCATACATGCACTGCACTGTATACAGTATGTTTCTTAAACATAGATTACAGTCTTCTTCTTGCTGCTGAAAATTGGAGTAGTCGGTTTCATTAATCCAAAAGAATAGAAATCATCATCAATCACCTTTATTTTGAACCTGAACAATACATCAGTGAGCAGATAGAGTTACAACATCACATACTGATATCCTGACTAGAGTTTAAATGGTTCCAACTCAGTCTTAAACACAGACAAATACACACACACAGACACACACATTGCTCTGAGTGGTCTTACATTAGTGCTGCTAAAAACAACAGTAGCTTTCTGCCTGATACTGGGTAAACACAGCATGGCTTCTCGCAGATTCCTTGAACTAATTAAATACAAAGTTACCATCATCACAAGTATTATGGTCTAGGTTGTTGTTTTGACATAAAAAAGACACAATGATCTAAAAGTCTCATTGTAATTGTTTTTATCTGTGCGTTATGGGATCTTAGCTGGGCAGAATCTCAATAAATAAAATGTTGGTTTTTTTCCTGATGCTGAACCAACAAGTCATGTCAAAACTTTCTTACAAACATGCATAAATTTCATATCTTAAACTTAAGCCCCCTCCTGGGGATTTTCTGAAGATATCCTCACTCAAATTTTTTAATAGTCTGAGACTGAGCTTAATGTGGGCACCCTGGTGGGGAAACTATGAACCCCCTGCTATCTAATGTTTAAGCTCATCTCTTGACTGTTGTCACAGGTTATCTACCCCCTCCATGCCTACTGTCCTGTAACACCTCACTGTGCGCTCTCCCTGATGTTTAATATCATTAAAAAAGAAATTAATTTTAGGGCACAGAAGAAGAGCAAGAGAAGAGACGGAGGCGCCGCTGATTCATAAGTCATGAGACGTGTAAGTGTTGTTTGAGATTTTCACTTCACACTTCCTACATCATCATTCGCACCGACCGCTGGGTCTCTCAAAGCAGCACAAGTCTCTATTAAGACAAGAAAATGGAATGAGAGCAGCGAAAGGAGGGAGAGAGAGAGAGGGACAGACAGAGGACAGTGACAGCTGGTTAGGCTTCGAGTTTGCAGCAAAGATTTTGCTTCTTCCATCATGTATGTGAGCGTGTGTTGTTTCCTACAGCATATGCCGCACAAACCATCTTAGGTGTAACATACGGTTATAGTCAATGTAGCTTTGTGGAGTGGGGTGGGCGTGATGAGAAGTCTCTCTATTGTCTAGTTTCTGTGATTATACTGTGATGGAGAGAAGAGGAGAGGAAAGGAGAGGAGACAGTGAAGACAAGGTGGTGTGGTGTGGGGGTCATGTGCCCCACATCATCTGTCTGCCTGACTGTCAACCTGACCTTATTCTATTCAACTATTATGCTCCAACTCACTCTGATGGCACACACAAACACACACGTGT
The DNA here is from genome assembly GCF_016859285.1 of Xiphias gladius. Taxonomy (NCBI): domain Eukaryota; kingdom Metazoa; phylum Chordata; class Actinopteri; order Istiophoriformes; family Xiphiidae; genus Xiphias; species Xiphias gladius. The sequence continues at coordinate 13,749,535 of NC_053400.1, forward strand.
ACTTTCACACACAGACCAACAGCACCTGACAACAGGAGGCACACTAGACTTGACACACAGCAGCAGCGTGTGAACAAAAAAAGAATTCTTGCGTGTGTGTGTGTGTGTGTGTGTGTGTGTGTGTGTGTGTGTGTGTGTGTGTGTGTGTGTGTGTGTGTGTGTGTGTGTGTGTCTGTGTCTGTGTGTCTGTGTCTGTGTGCGTGTGTGTGTGCGTGCATATCCGAGGAAGCAGCCAACAATGCATAGCGGTCAGTTCAGGTGAAGTGGTAGGAAGGAAGGAGGTACTAAGAAAGGATGAGAGGAGAGGAGAGCGAAAAACGCTTGAATAAAAGGTCAGAGTGAGAGCTGCAGGTAAGGAAGAAGGCAGACGTGCATGTATGTGTGTGTGGGGAGGGGTGTCCTCACAAGTAGAGTGCATTATATTATGTATTCTTTCTGTTTTAAAGGTAATGCCAATAAAATGAATGAAATTGGAAAATTGAAAATGACAGAGAAAGGGAGACAGACAAAGCATCACAGAGGGAGAAATGCTGAGGCAGACTTAAGAGAGAGAAGAAAGGCCGAGATAGAAACAAGTGCAATGTCTAAATCATGTAGAGAGGGAGACAGAGAAAAGTTGAAAAGGATAAAGCATTGAGAGCAGGTAGAGATAGACTAAATGGTGACACCACAGAGAGTCGGAGGCTGAGAGAAAAAAGCAAGAAGAGCAGCAATTATTTCACATCTAAAATGGAACTCCCTGTGAGCCTGTCAAAACAGCCACACGTTGGATATTGATATTAGTCTCACACAGAACTCCTGGTGCCGTTTTACTAATTGATAAATAATATTTCATTAATATGTCACACTTCATTTCACAGGCCTTTTTCAGCTGCTCTCAGGATTTAATGAATTGCTGGTTCACAATAAAGGCGGGTCTCAACAACAGTGTAGAGAGAATGCCTGAAATCATTTTGTTCATGTTCATCAAGATGACAAGAGAGATCTGTAAATGGATGGATGGATGGACGGATGGAACGAAGGAAGAGACAGATGGAGTTATTGTTGTTTTTTCCAGTAGCTTTATACAATTCTTCTGTCATTTTAAAGAAATACATGAATTAGTACAAAAATAATTAATAGCTGGCTTTGTTAGCTGCTGTGAATGCCAAAATAATCAATAATACAATTCTGTGTCATTACAATGGTTGACTGTCATGATCTCAGTAGTGAGAAAGAGCCTATCTCAGCTTAAATCTAAATGGTAAAAGATTTTAAATGACAGGAAACAAAGTCAGCCACCACTTCTGAAAATATGTATTTGCCCTGTGTATTTCAGCTACTTTTCTGTAATGATAACACATGATATTGTTCAAGTCAAGACTTAGAAGAGCTTTATTGCTATATGAGTAGTGCTGATTGATGACACTTTTAGTTTACTGCCCTCAATGCCACAGAAAAATACAGGTACAGTAAATACATATTGGTGGTGTGCTGATTGGTATTATATGCACAAAATGTAATGTCAAAACAATTATTTTCTTTTTCACTGAAGTCGCCAAAGAGAAGAGTACACAGCTGCATGGCAAATCTAAGTAAAAACCAACATAAAGTCTTGTACTTAAGTGTCATGATGCTTCAGTGTTCTTTATAAATGAAATTCTTTACTGTAAGTCTCCCTTCTGGGGGAATGAATGCCATTCTTGCAAAATATATTCCCTCATTTAGTATTTTGATGATGGTGGTGGAAAGTGCTGTCCAAAATATTAGTCCAAAACCTTCCGGGGATGTTCAATTTGAAAATCTGGTAAAAAAAATCTGTGAAGCTCATAACATATGATTCGGATCGTTTTCATATTCACAAAAGCCACTAACTGACTCTAAACCTGTAATTGTTATGTTTCTCCACTCATTTATTCATGTTTTTTCCTTTAATTTGTCACCTGCCTCTAGATACAATTAATTTACGATGTAAAACAAAAAGCAGAAGAAAATTGTCATTAACATGTGGTTATTGTGTTTTAAAAGCTGCTACGAATGTTTCCTCAAACAGGGGCTTTGCTGTTCCAAAGGACAAGGAGTACAGAGTTAAGGAACTGCCATATTTACAGAACTCACTCACTCAGAGGAGGATTTAAGTGGAAGCACTAAAAACAAAATGTGAGGCATTGACTGATTAAGTGACTTTCCCTTAAATATACAGTATCTGAACTGGATATGGGTTTGTAAACCTACAGTAACGACACTTTGAGATAGTTACATTTCATTTATTTTTATTTATTTCTTTACTTATGAGGACACAGGCTTTACGAGAGCATGCAATCCATACCAGAGATAGCGATCAGATTTTTGTGTCTGGCATTTGTGATACTTACTGTACCAGGTACACTGAAGAGTAAAACATGTATAAAGTATATTTCTTTAAAAAGAGTATTTGTATTTTTAGACATGATGAGAGTGTAATATAACACTGTTTTCTCTCTCTGCCAAACTGATAACTGTTTATCATTCAGAGTAAGAGAGCTGTGGAAGACGAATAGGGTGTACAGGGGGCTAACATCTGGTGCATTTGGCAAAGACATGATAATTACACTTACTGAATGTGTGTGGTGGAGAAAAGAAGGAAAGGAAAAAAATAGGGACAATGCATTTTAGTAACTGTTTTGTGAAACTGTAAATCTGAGTCATCGGAAAACAACTGCGCTTGACACCACGCTCACAAAAACTCTGCCCTTCATACAAGCTGCAGGGTTTGGTAAGCATGACTGTTATGGAAATCACCAAATGGCCGAGCGGTTTATAATACACTACAAATACAACCTTTCTGAAAATAGTCATCCCACATCTTTTGCATGATGTCCAGTGTGAACAATCTCAGACTTCATGGAGGGAGAGGAAGAAAGAGCTAGAGATGGAAGGGAAAGAGGAAGGGCAAGGGAGGTGGGAAAGGTTTCAAGGATAACTGCAAGTGTGTCAGTCAGTCAGTGATGGGAAAGAGAGAGTTTTAATTCAGTTTGCTGTGCTTTGCAATTTGTATTCTGGATAATGAGTAAAATGAGAAAATGGGTCTGAATGCTATATGAGCACAAACGTCACATACAGATGCACACATATGCTATTCCTGACTGTGTGTGTTTTATACAGTCTGTTTTAATGTACTTTAGAAAACTAAATAATTCAGTTTCCAGTGAAAAACTGAATTAGTGAAAACTGAAAGTCACCAAAAATGTGTGTGTGTGTGTGTGTGTGTGTGTGTGTGTGTGTGTGTGTGTGTGTGTGTGTGTGTGTGTGTGTGTGTGTGTGTGTGTGTGTGTGTGTGTGTGTGTGTGTGTGTGTGTGTTTGTGAGACACCCAGTACCATCAGCTATGATGAATTATCAACTATAGGCCTGCCCTGGTTGAGCCCTTAGATGAAATTGGAGCAGCGCGCTAAAACCTGACAGGGAAAGCTGCCTGAGGATAACCTTGATGCAGCTGTTTGGCTTGAAAGCCAAAGATGGGGCATTGGGAAAAAAAAGGTTGGGTCTGCAGGTTAATCTGAAGTAGTTTGTTGAGAAATAAGATATAAAATACACTGCAACTGAAAGAATGTTAAATCCTTCCTTTTGCTTTCTGGAACACTTATCCTGTTTAGCGTGATTAGGGCCTGCGGCCCCCCCAAATATACGTTGAGCAAGAGGCCGAGTACACCCTTGACAGGTTTACCATCTATCACTATCAGGGCTAAGAGATATAACAAACACATTTACACTCACATTCACATTCCGGATCATTTCCAGTTCACAGAAACTCTATTCGGCCTGTGGGAGAAAACCAACAAAGACAAATGACAAACATAGTACTATTATTAATATTATCATTATTATACATTAACCTTGAGCCCAGTGGGGAAACTGGGTTAAATATAGGAGTCTACTGAAGAGACAAAGTATAAGCAACATTAGACTACAGTGAGTTTCAGCCTCAAATTGTGACTGGTTGACAGGCACCCTACTGAGTGCAAATATCTCCCGATGTAAAATTCCTTCCAGATCTCTGTAATTATCATTCTGCCTGATTTACCTTTTAATACCTACCTATAACTAGCACCCTATGATTGGCCACCTCCTGGGATAAACAAGCTAACCAGCATCACATATTTTACTAGGAGGAAAATTATTTGACAAATCTATTGCATTTCTGAATGAGCCTTTTATTAGCTGTACATCTGGTTTAATAAAGACATCTAGTTCTGCATAACTGGAATAATTTAGTGACACTCTAGCCGGCCAGATGAGCCAGTTGTCAATCAAGTCAAGCTGATGTCTTTTGTACAGTATAAAAGAAAGCCAGCAATTCACATGCGTACAGTCAAATACTACTGAGAGCTTTTCTAATGCTGCAGCAGAGATCATGACTGTAAAGTTCCATGATATATCAATGAAATGAAAGTGAATGAATTTAAATAAAATTTCTTACTCAAAGTGTGTGTGTGTGTGTGTGTTTGTGTGTGTGAGGGACATAGTTTCCTCAACAGGCACACATAAATGTCAGTCCTGAAACCGCCATGCCTTCTACCAGACCAAAAGGGCCACTCCATTATATCACACCCTTGTGCCAATATATAAATATAAATATATATATATATATTTATATGATATTTTTGTAATTCTACCTCTGTCCGCACTGGATTTGAAACAAAGCTTTCAAGATGTGATTGAAGTGTAGACTTTTTAGCTTTAATTCAAGGGGGTTTAACACAGATATCACATCAACCATTTAGGAATTACAGTCATTTTAGACAGTTTATGAACCCTCTCTACTGGTGATAATCATAATGAACATGCTATTAATACAGACAAAAGTTAATATTGAAGTAGATAAAAAGGTGTACTAAGGTCCTCTGTTAACTTGTCCTGTTTGAACTGATCATTTGGTTAATTTCCTGTCCTTTCTAGACACGGGATCTCTGTCTTCCTCCCCTCATGAATAACGGACGCTGTAGTAGAATCTAGAGCTGAAGAGTTTAAATGCATCTTCAACTGAATCTTAAAATTTTTTACTAAATTTCTGGACATTTTTAAAACTTTTCAACTGATCATTTTGGTGAATTTCATTAGCTCGTGTGTTTCACATAGGTTGGGGGTGATCAATAATTACACAAGGTCTCCATGAATTATGGACTGAGAAACTGTTGTACAAAGAGCAGTGTAATAAAACAATCCCCCCGGATTCTGAATGTCCGGAATTTTCTGATGTGTTAGAAAAAAACTATTTAGCGAGAGATACCTTAAAATTACTTCAGACAGAGTAAAGATTGTTCAAAAGAGAAAAAATTAATAATAAAGACTGATAGAAGAACCTTTACCAAAAGGTTTACACTGTTGGAAGGTATTCATGTCATTCTGTCTGTCTGCTGCAGGTATATTAGATCTCTTTCAGTGTGATAATGCCTCTGTCCTCCATGACATATTTGATATATGTGATGATAATATACTGTAGATCAGCCAACCTGCATTCTCACACAGAGAGAAAAATACTGAGGGAAGATGGAGATCCCAGTGGATTATTTGTCAACTCTCGATGCATCAGATAGCCTACCGACTTAGCTGACAGGAATGAATAATTAGCCCCAAAATTCACTGCTAGAGTGAGGAATCACCTCCAATCACAAGCTCATAGGCAAAATATGCAGCCAGTTGAAAAGTAAAAATGGACATCTGTGCTTCTTAACTGACTGCATGATGGTACGCCCACAGTCCATCTCGATCTGTGACAACATGTTTCTGTTATCTTTCTCTCAAGGGTAACTTTGGATTTACATTCTCCTCACATACATGGGTATGACTATGATACAACAATCACACCTTTGAACCTTTCCACCTTTCTTTTTCCCTTTGTCTGTCTCCCTATCTCTGCAAACACTGCAAACATACCCTACAGAACAACACTATGTTCATTAGGAACAAGGTAAGAGAAGCAAAGCATCAAGTATTGCAGCAGTACTAGTGCTGTAGTGTATTTCTTCAATTTATTGTTTGGGAGCCCTGATAGGGTTGGGAAACAGTGCCTGGAGGGTCCCAACAGCTTGGAAAGGCGGCTGACATGTTTTTCTGAGGCTGTTTTTTACAGGATGAGAGTCAATAATGTCCAGATTTGCAAAATAAGCCGCAAAAAACAAATATTCTCTGTGACTAAACACGTTTAAAAGACAGAAAGTGACTTATCAACAATGTGTTGTTTAACAGCAAATTAAATATTAACTAGCAGCTGAGAACAGTCAGACTCAAAACCCCTGAGGATGGTGGATAGTAAGACAATAACAGATTAACAAAGAGGGATTAAGAGAGGAACTGATAATGAGAGGAAGGGCACATAGTAAAAAAAATCAAAAGACATAAAACAGAAAAACAACAAGACAAAAACAGACAAAAATATAAATGGAGTGTTTAGATTCACAACGCTACCACAGTATGAACTGTAGGACCACCTACTGATGTCCTGCACTGTTTGCCAGAACAAATATTGTGTGATTAAAACCTAAATTAGCTAAAACCACACAACCGTGAAAGTTTAATAAAGGTAATCATGACATTACTTTCTTAATGACTTGTCAAATATGAAATAAGGAACAGAAAATGTTGCACGCTGCCTACCGCTTTCAATACTTCAAAAGGGTAGTAATTAATTTAAAAATAGTGTGAAATTGCTCATGGGCGAGTAATCCAACACAAAACTATAGTATTTAATCAATACAGAACCAGTCCAGTGTGCAACAAATAGAACAAACAGTTGAACAATTAGTGTAAATCTAAAAATCATAGGTATATAGAGGAATTCAGCTTGAATGTTTTCTGCACGTCACATACGATGCGCAATAAGACTGGAGAGCATTTTGTTGTTTTATGTGCGGGGGTGTACATACCTCTCAAATATACATCAACATACAGATTTTTTACATGCAAACACTCAAACAGCATTAACCGTTCCTCCAGTTTTATTTTTTAGTGCATTCACACACACACACACGCACACACACAAAGCATCAGGCCCTTAGAGCTCTCTGTGTTGTCATCCCAGCACCTCTGTAGTTTCAGTCGGGGCTTCAGAAAGAGAGATGTGGGGGGAAAAAAACAAGACAACAGAGTCTTTTGAAGTCTCCTCTCCCCTGTTTTGTCGAAGAACTTTGAGAAGAGTGGAGGAGGAGCATTGATGAGAGCAAGGGAGATGGCTCCTAATTGGCTGCATGACGAAGAGGAGGATGAGGCCAAGCACGCTTCCTGATAAATCTCAGAGTTGTGAGTGGCAGCAAGTGAGTGTGTGCATGGTTGCAACACACACACGGGATGAAACTCCACAATAAACACACCTCTACCCCTTTTTGCCAGCCAATATCACTAAAGGCACAGCAGCATTTAAAATAGTGAAAATTTCAAATAGTTCCAGTTTTCATTCTAATGGATCCACCACAAACTACATAGTGCCGAGAAAACAGAAAGAAACCTTGTGAGCCATTTTGACAGAATAACATTAGACAGTTGTCGGCTGGTTAACTTGTTCACCAACTAGCCCTGCCAATGGTCTCTACTTCAACAAGCTCCAAGAACCAACTATTTTGCAAAGACAAGAATTTTGCTGTGGCACTTTCTGATACAAATACTGTTTATCATCAGTAAATCAGTTCAACTTTTGAGAATGAACAGGCAGCGGTAATTACTGCAGTATTTCATTGCACTTCAAATGCAGTACTTCACTGCAGTAGTAATGAAGGACAGACTGAGGATGGAAGTAGAATGGGGGGGTTCTATAATAGCCATTACCATACACATTGTTCAGAAGTATACAAGCATACAGCAAGAACTTGCTCAAGGACATTGTAATGAGTAAGAGATACAGTAGGAACATAGTTTTTTTTTCTTCTGCTTTTCTCTTACACTGTTTGTACAGCAACATGAGTGATTAAGTATTTTGAAAATTCTATCAAACTGCATATTCTGGCCCATCTTGACAACTACAGCACAATATGGGTCACTGTGGTAAGAGAATAGAAATATATGTCACTGCTGTTTGAGTCTTGCAACCAACTTTTCAACACAACCATTAGAAGCTGGGAAGAGTGGAGGAGGTAGAAGAGATTGAAATAAAAAGACAGAGGAGGAAACAGGTTGAAAGAAAAAAGGGAGAGGCAAAGAGAGAAAAGTAAGTTAAAAAGTCAAGAAAGAAAAGGAGCAGGGAGTGGGAAGAAAGAAAATAAAACAGCAATGGATAAAGTGAGGAGAATGAAAATCCTCATAAAAGAAACAAACGAGAAAGTAAGGAAGACAGAGTACAAGAAAGAGAGGAAAAGACACTGACAAAGACAAAGGGAGAGTAGAGAATGCAAAAGTAGAGACCGAGCAATGTGCTGTCACTGAGTGAAATGCCACCCGGCCTGTCACATATCTCTACAATATTAATTACACTGTGCCACGCTTCTGAATAATGGAACAGCCCTATTTAACCAGACTGAATAATTTAGCAGCTGCATGGCCTAGTGTTTATAACAGGATCAATAAGCACCGAGTACAGGTAATGAAATTCCAAAAGGAACCTCAAGGAGGAAAGTTGAGTTCACCTACAGTCGGAGTTAGAGCCCAGCCAGACAATCTGTGTGTGTGTGTGTGGGGGGGGTATCTCTGTGTTTATGTGAGTGTGTGTGTGTGCAAATTCTTTAGTGTTTATTGACTGCTGCATTCTAATGTACTTAAGAATAGAGTCCCTTGAAGCCTTTGTGTGTCTGTGTGTTAGCTTACACAAACACACCTTTTGTGTGTATAATTTTCATGCAGAATTAAAAGGAATTTGAGTAAGGACAAAACAAACGGAATGGGTTCTTATTAATTTTCTCTCTTATAACCATCCTAGTATTAGATCTGATACTGTCTACTTGAGTGAAGCACCCATTTAAGGCATTTTATGCTTATAAAGTTCTATATCAGATGAATGTGGAAGGTGAACTTCTCAGCTACAGTTCAGGAGATTTATTGTCAGTGTCAGTTTTATGAAAGGTATACAAACACAGCTTACACTGATGGCGTGAAGGTGATGTATTTTTTCTTAACCTTTATTTATCATGCACTGGAGAGCAGTTAAGGGTTAAAGGTGGAGTAAATGATTCTGGAGAAAGACTGTTGACATTTGTACTCAACCACACAACAAATACACCCCTTCTTCAGTGCTCATCCAGAAGCTCTGGACACGCATTGCAAAGGCAACAACACAATGGTGGAATCCAAAGTGACTTATACGGAATGGAAGTACATTAGACTTCTTCTCATTGCTGAAGCACAAACCTTATAGAATAAAACAAATCTTATAAAATGTCATCAAACAAACAACACGCTCATAAACACAGCATCCAAAACACAACGGAGTAAAATCTAGCCAGAGTTAGTGGTTCAGGTTGTTTTTACAGTGACACAAGAGAGGACTGTAGGTTTGTAGCTAAGCTAACAAGGAAAGTAACGTAACATGGCATAACATTTCAAATTATGAATCCAACCAAATAAATCCACCGTGCTAGCAAACTTGTGGCTATAAAACCCTTTGCACATTGTGACAACTACCATAATATAGACCAAACAATGAGCCAGCAAACTGGCCAAAGGTGCTACTGCGAAGCTAATATGCCACCAGCTGCAGACATTGATACTCACAGCTCTCCTGCTACTATAGCTAACATCTAACCAACCACCCATCAGTTTCTTTACCAGCGCTCTCTGTGCGCCTGTCATTCAGGATGCAGGCCGGTCCTAGCTGATAAGTCCAGGGCTGAATTTCTTAACCAGTCTAATGGTGCAGTCTCCACCGTTGAAAAGCCTCATCGATGTTAACATGGGTTTTCCCCCTCACCTGAGCCCTTCTTTTTCAACTTTTGTTCCTCAGACTTTCTTCTCTTAGGCTGTTTCTCAGCTGTCTCTCCTTCCCTTAGCATGGTATTACTGTCTCTCTCACTCCCACTGCCCCACTTTCTGCCCCTTTTCTCCTGTGCACAAGCATGCTCGCCCCCAGGTGCTAACTGGCTGGAATTGTCGGTCCGAGCCACTTCTTGCAGCACACACACAGAACAGACAGCAAGCGGATGGTAAGGAGATATTCATTGAAGTTGGCAAAAAGTGTATTAGATTAGAATTGCTTACCCTACCTTCAAGGCTGGGGGGGTCACTCTCCCCACTCATTAGAACCCGCGACTTAATCACTTCTTTAAATTTTAGACCACCATAAATTCATTCACAATGAAATGAAATGAAACAGTTCATGTAAAATCCACGACAGTGCATTAACATTTCCCTCTCTGCCCACATGTGCGGTATAGCTCCAATGTTGCAGAGCGGTCAGTAAGTGCGTAAAATGCATGGCTGTGGTGCAAACTGGATATAGTGTGGCACAATTGCTGCCCATTCTTTCAAACAGAACTTGCTCACTCATCACATGCAGCCCATGATGAATGAACATGCGTGTCGTTCCCCTGGCTCCACCTGGCCTGCATCAACAAGGTTTGGCCCACTGGGACATGCGTACTGTGGTTGTATGCCTAGATGATGTAGCTGATGTCACAGGAAAGTGGTTTTTTTTGGGTTCTCAGTAAGTTTTCATTTTTTTAATCTTGATGGTTTAAAAGTTGATTCAAAGACCAATCACTGATAATGTTAATAATGGCAGGATTAAACGCCACAATTGTCAGAAATTGTTGCTTTACTTGAATGCATCACAGTGTTTTGTTCCTTTATCAGCGCTAACTTGGCAATCACATACATCGCACTCATTAGTGCATACAGAAATATTCAACAAAATTTGCAATCTGCAAACACAACATTGGTATATACATATTGTCAGTGAAAACATACACATACAGATATGGTCTTAATAGAGGAGTGAGATAAGCAGTTCAAGTCAAGATTAAACATTCAGATATGCCAGGCCCTGTGGGAAAAGCGGCCTTTCCTTGAAAAAGATTGAAGCAATCACAGCATTTTCCTTCCAGTGAATGTACTGTGTGTTCACATTGTGTATGTCTTCATGTGTCCCTTAGGTAATATAGCCCTGTGCGTGCATACACGTGTGAATGAGCGTCTATGCAAATGGCTCGAAGGAGCCTGTGTGTGTATACATAGGACAGTGTGTCGGCTGGGTACAGCAACTCTCTTCACAATTAATCAGCCCTGCCATCCTCCCCTCCCTGGGAAATGGAAATAAGCAAAAAGTTAAAAGACTTAATTCATAAATAAATCACACAGTAAATAATAGGTGTTTGTGTTGCCCGCGACAGTAGACAAGTCTGTATGTAAGCCAAGGGAGGGAGAAGATTTACTCTCACATGCTGCACATGCTGGATGAGGCAAGACCGCTGAAGATAATAAATATGCATTACTGATAGCTTGGAGTGAATACAACAGGTACAAAAAGGCAAGAATGAGGAGAGAATGGAGGAGGCAGAGCGAGAGAGGATGGGAAGGAGGGAGGTAGGATGGAGAAAAGAGAGGTGAAAAAGGAGAGGAAGGAGAAGGAGGAGAAAGAAGTGAGGAGGGAGTAAGACAGAAGGAGGAAGGCTTTTTAATTGTAGGTCACATATAGCAGATTTTGAAACGGCAGCAGATAAAAGTACTCATACTCTTCTGGCTTAAGCTTGTTGTAAATCACCTTGGAGATGACTGCGAAGGAAATGCAGTTTTGCTCGACTGCGATTTTAACATGAAATAGCTACTACAAATTCAAATGGAACAAAAATACATTTTAAAGAATAATAGCTAGTGTAATGTAAAACTTGAAGGATAAAATCCAAAGTTATTATTTTGCCTGCCCTTTAACATACTGGATCCAGCTTCCTTGCATGTAGGTTGGACATACTCAAAGCGCAGCAAAGAAACTAACTCCAGGAGAGCAGATACTTTTAGGTTAAAACTCATCCTGCCTTGATACTGGATATACAGGACTTTGAGGTGTTTTTGGTTCAATGTGATTGCTGTTTAAACACAAGCAGACGCACACAAAGCACAGGCACCACAGTCAGAGATTGAACTTTTAAACACACTTGTTCACAACACATGCTTAACACACCATGAAACTATTAAATATTCAGCCGCAGAGAGACAGGGAGAGAGATAATCACATGCACACACAATCTACTTATTCAAGCATATATTTTCCAGTACTGAGCCATAGCCTATAGAGTTATTACACCTGCACAGTCTCTCTCTTCCTCTCTCTGTTTCAGTTTCTCTGGGTCCCTCTTTTTCTTTCTCTCTCTCCCATTATCAGCACATTCTCTAGCTCAGTTTCTCTCCCAACTCATCTGGAAAACACAGCCATCACTGAGGTCATTGTCTCTCAATGAATGGTTATTACTTTTGGGATAAAACGCACTTCTGAGCACTGCTTGGAGCAACAATAACCTTGTCCATTAGCTGCCTGTAGCCATTTCAACAGGTCAAGGTAGAATTCAAATACAAAGTGATGACTGTGCTGCACTGTGCTAAATTATGTCTGAAAATTTCTTTTTGATACTCATTTAGATTCTTTGCATTGATTTGCTGTAAATACTGTAGGTTTGATGTAAATACAATAATGCACAAAAAGGGAAAACCATGTGTCACACCCGTATTACAGTTAAAAAAAAATACATTAAATACAATTTTGCAGTTTCACAACTTCAGTTGAGATGAATAGGAATAAATTAGGCCTTTATTGCTTCCTCTATCATCTCGTCTACTATGAATTATGGTGAATGATGTACTGTTAGGTTCATCTGGTTCAACCCTCCACTCATGTTTTAGCAATCCCCGAGTCTTTTGTAAATGGTCACATCATTACATGAGCCAGGTTGCAATAGGTTCTAGTTCTGGGCTGGTGCTGGTTGGTTCAATATAGGAACCTTCTCAGATCCGGTGTGCTTTTCCACGGGCGGAAGGACCCACCACAGAGCCACGTCATTACATCACTGTTTACGTCTGTATATGTCTCTGCTTTCCCAGCAACAGTAGCACCAAACAGAACAACAATAGCTGTCTGTATAGTCCCTTAACAAGTGTTGCTCCTGGCTTTGTGAGCCTACATTGGGATCCAAATGTTTTGATGTTGATTTTGAACATTTCCCCATTTTTAAAAATGGCTGCCACAAAGTTTTAGTTAGTCATGTTGGTCATGATAATCCTGCCCCCATCGACTCAGGTAAGTGGTTCTTGGTTCTAGACTGGCAGTGTAGGAGCCACTCCCTATTGAAAAACAAGGAACTGGTTCAAGATTATGCGAATCGCCCCTCAAACCACCTTACTGGAAAAGGGGTATATGTAGCTATCAGATACATCAGTATCTTCTACATGTCATTTGTTTTCAGACAGAAACGCTACACCTTACTTTTGCGAAGAAAATTGTATTTTGGATTCAATCCTTTTCCCACAAATGCACATACACACACATACACAGACGTCTGCAAATATCCCTCCCTATTCCCCTGCGGAGACTGCCTTTTTCCCAATGACTTTAGTTTTTTATTAGAGCTCTTGGCATCTGATTAAGTCCCATTTGGAAGGTTAATTAGCTAAGCTGCTCTGCTCCGACTGTCTATACACTGAACAAGGTCAAGACAACAATGACAAAACCATCAGGTTTCTATGAGAGCAACTCAGAAATTCTGTGACCATGACAATATGAACCCTTTTTTTTCAGGGAACAAGTCCATTTGTTTTGATCCTAACATGAATAGCAGTAGAAAAAAGACCTGCACAAAATTTGATTGAATTCAGCAAGTAGACTGAGTACTGCGCTTACAAGACTGTCCACAGATGTGGCCATTTGTTCAAATGTTTAAATACCATGTTAATGGTTCTTGAAAAGGGACCTCCTGCAGTTGCGCCAATAATGACTGTCCACTCTCAGCCACAAAGGTTGAAGTAGTGTGACACTGGTAAACTACTGCAAAAAGTCTAAGGGAAGCAGATGAGAATGGATGGTTATGTGTTCCAAATATGTGGCTTTGATATTAGAAAACACTGGCTGAGTTCCTTTTCCAACCAACAGTAGATGCAGGCTTCCTTTAACCCTACAAAGTAATTTACTGTCCTCCCTATCACATTACTTTTAAAACTGGGTGTAATTTATCTGATTCCTGTGGATAACTGGCCAAACATACTGTAGTTTCACTGTACATTGAAAACCATGTATCTTTAAATTTGGTGATTTTTAGATAGTTTTCAGATAAGACTATTATATGCTCCTCAATGCTGTGTTCTGTTTTGTCCACGAATTAAGTATTTCAAAAACACATTGGATTATGTGAAAATTGTGTTGACACAATTTTTTAAACCAGTCACTCTTTCCTACTAAATGAAAAGTTCTGGAGATACATGGTTTTCACAGAACAGCAACAGTATACTATATGCAACAGTATACTATATGATATGGTTTCATGTCAAGATGTTTCTAATGCAGTTAATGTCTCGTTTTGATGCAATCCCTTCAGAAAAAAAGAACCATTGCTGCAACATTTTGCACAGATGCTCAACAACTACTGGGAAAAATCTTAGTAGAAGAGGCAAAGACACCAGTTTCTCCACTGACAGTAGCCAAAAACACTAACATGCAACACAAGTAAAAAATTCCCAGATGAACACTGCTGTGTTAATTTAGTATTGGTCTCTCCGCCAGCATGTGTTGAAGTCAACAAATCCAGATGTTTTCTGTGGGAGTTGTCAGAGGAAATTCTGGCACATGGAAATCAATGTTGTTGTTACACTGAAAGAGCAAATTACAAGACGAATCCCAAAAAAAGGCTCATGTCATCCAATTTGTTTGGATGTGTCAACAAAAATTCTTGCCATCCACTTTACTTTTTTGCCACAGCTGTTTCAGTCTAGATTCTCTTCTAGTCACACCACCAACACTCACTGTAACAGTGAGTGCCTGTGTTGCCATGGCAATTAACAAGACTTGTGAATATCAAACTCACAGAGACAAGGGGGCTTATGACTTTCATAGAGAGAGATCACTCAACTGACAAATGGATTAATTAAAGCTTGGGCTTACTTTTACCCTGAAAGCCTTCGTTGAATTATTTCCCTGATCCCAAGCAAACAAAAACTTTTCACCAGCAGTGTGTGTGTGTGTGTGTGTGTGTGTGTGTGTGTGTGTGTGTGTGTGTGTGTGTGTGTGTGTGTGTGTGTGTGTGTGTGTGTGTGTGTGTGTGTGTGTACTTGTTTTACTATCGTGTGGGGAAATATTTCTTTTTTCACATTGTTGGGACTCAACTTCCCTTTGGGGACAAAAAGCAAATACCCATAACATAAATCATTTCATCTTAGGGTAAGTCTCCAGGAAATGAATGTAAGTCAATGTAATGTCCGCTGAAGTGATGGACAGACGACTGTGTGCACGAGTGTGTTTGTGCTACATGTGGGTTTTTGCGTGCTTGTGCATGTGTGTATAATAAGTTCTGGTTTTACTCATCTTGGCTTTGCTGAGTGTACAAGCAGAGCACGCCGATGAATAATGAGGCTATTACAACCACAGCAGATCACGGGGCACCACCTGCTCTCATTCAATAATGTGTATGCGTTCCTGCATGTACAGTAAGCGTGTGTGTGTTGTAAGTGTGTGACCCTCTTAGTCAATATGCCTGATGGACCCTTGCTCTATATTTTCTTTTTATGAAACACTCCTGCTAGTGTATCACTGGTAATTCAATATTCAGTTTATAGAACGAGTCCTGTGCAGAATAGGTAAACCTGCGCATGCCATCCACACCTCACCCTTCTGATTACATTACTGCCAAATACCACATATGTCAATGAGGAAAAGAAGAGACAATTAGTGTGTCTTTGTGTGTTTTCTGTATGTTTGACAGTCAGAAAGAGAAAA
This sequence comes from Xiphias gladius, assembly GCF_016859285.1. Lineage (NCBI taxonomy): Eukaryota > Metazoa > Chordata > Actinopteri > Istiophoriformes > Xiphiidae > Xiphias > Xiphias gladius. The sequence goes on from NC_053400.1 coordinate 13,765,384, forward strand.
AAAATAGAATAAAATACAATAGAGCTCTTGGTCTGTTGCATACTTAACAGAATAAGCATCTTTTTTCAGCCATTTGGGGTGAACTGTTTTATACTCAAAACTAGATAAAGACATTAAATTTTTTTTTGCACAAATTTTTAAACCTTAGAGTGTAAAGAAAAGAGTGTAAATAAGTTTTTACAATCTTTACTCTTGTCTTAGAAACTGTTTCATTGTGAAGACACAGAGTTTCAAAAGTCATGAAAATGGAAGTAAGGTCAAGATGTTTTCCTTTGGGATCCAAATAAAGGACAAAGACTTGGTCAGATCCTTAAAAGGTGTGAAATGTAATGTTTAGGGAAATGAAAGAAGAACAACAATAATTAGATAACAGAATTTTCTGATGGTTGGCTTTGAGTTATCAGGGGGGAAAGAGATTTCTTCAGAATGTGTCTTAGAAAAACCACATCCTTTAAAACCTTCCTTGAAGTGTGCTTAATTGTATTTAAGACAGCTAACCAAAAAGACAGCACATCTCTAACTGACCTTGTCACCTCCTACAACTTCTGATAATGGCTGCTCTGTGATCAGTTCCTCTGTGTAAAGACATCTGAGCACCTCCCCAGTGGTTGTTACATGTGTCCCACTTCATGTGAGCATTGTGAGAAGATAGTGAAAGGGAAAATCCAACCTCAAAGAGAATTTAATGTGACCGACGGCTTGAGTTTGAGTTTCACAGGGGGGCTACCGGACATTGCCAGTCCTCTGCCGCAGTTGTTATATATCTGCTCATTATTCTGGTCTATATTTCAAACTGCTGTGAGAAATGCAAAGTGTGTTGCATGACATCTTCAATTAAATTCTGATGTTAAAACCCCAATCTATGAGCAAAGTCCCATCACTCCAATTGTCAAATTGTTTTCTATTATTTAAGTACAGTGTGTGAAGGCAGTACTTTGACCTTTAAGTGAAGAATGGAGTTGAAAGTTTAGTTCAATGGCTTTTTCATTCTTCCTTCTTAGCCATACAGCCCACTATTCACATCCAGGGTATGATTTTTAATGTTCTGAAACGTGGACAAACTGTGTTCCTATTTACAAGTAAGATCAAAGAAACAATCGTATTGATCACTCGACATTTATAATGACAGCTGACAGGTCGGGAGAAAAAATTCACCCACACTGGGCCAAGAAGGGAAACTTATATACATTTCCTGTGTGTGTGTGTGTGTGTGTGTGTGTTTTGTTTTGTTTTTTTGTGCACAGTATGCAGCTGTGAGTACGCCTAATCAGGTTAAAGTTTTAATATGGACGGGGGTCATTAATACAAGATCAGATATTAACCAGTGATGCAAGGCACCTGCACATTGATAATAGCTCAGAGGAGATGATTAAAGGCAGAAACAGTGAAATAAAAACAATAGAAGGAAGCTGAGTTCGAGGGAGAAAAAGGAGTTGAACACTTGAATGTGAACACACATTTATATATACACAACAATGTGCCTCCTTTTTCTCTTTTTCTCAATTGACTTCACGTACAGATGTCCTACCATACACACAACAACAAGGGTGACGAAAAGAGCCAGAAAGATGGAAACACAGATGAAAGTCCCTAGCTACTCTATGACTGGCATGGCAATAATAATCTGATAATGTCGTGCAATATTGATCTCTCTACATGAGTGTCTGGTTTGAATTTAGAGATTATGTTTAGCTACAGCATCCCTTCAATTTATGGGGCTCAGTGTCTCGGTCACGGGCAGACCATATATAACTAAAAGGGTTACGTTTAATGAGTATCTAAGAAGGATGTGAAAATAGAAATTTACTAATAGCATGTAAAAAATGACCAATAAAATAGATTCATTGAAAACACACATTCTCCCCCTTCTACCTTTATTAGCTTTAATAAAAGACTTCATTTAAATATCACTTGTCTAACTCAAGGACAACAGCTGAAACTAAGAGTTAACCTAGTACGCTCACAAACATCTGCAAGGGGTAGTATCTGCTCTAGAATCGAGCCCAATAACATTCATCAACACTCTGGCAGGGAGCCAATAACGTGATGAGGCGCATATAAATTGCGTCTACAATTTTCAATTCAATTTGGCACCAATGAAAAACATATTTTCTTGGGCATGGATTCAAAGCCTCGCTGCCAAACAAAAAGCAGTAATTAGAGAAGTAGGCATCTTAAAGGAAGATGAAAGTGCATGAAATCCCCTGGTTACCAATTACAACGTTCATATCTATTATGGGTGAAGTATTCTCAGTCTGGTCAGGATTTTCAATAACCCTAACATAAAGCATGCAAAGAAATGTGAGGGGTTTTTTTTCTTTATTATGCAAACCCCTTAGCACAATGTCTTAAATTCCAATTTTTTTTAAATTCCAGTGTCCAATTTTCTTATTACTCTAATTATTTGATGTTGTTCTTTAAACACTTAATATTTAGGGTATAATCCATGTTCCACTGTCTGTCCTGGTCAATTTTTTTTTTTTTTTGCCCCATAGAATTTTTTGCTTATGTTTTCCTTCATAATAAAGCTGCACATAGTGTTTTGTATAATATTCATGAGTGTCTGTTAGTGCCTGTGAATCTGTTGTGGCAGGGAGCGTTTGACAGTTTTGGGAAGTTTATGGAAGTTCAAATGAAGTACCATTTTAGAGTAAAGTCAAAATAAAAAATGTTGGGCATGCCTTGTCATGGAAACTACACAATAAACAAAATAAATAATAATACTACATGTATGCTACATGTTTTAGCTCTGATTTTTTGAAGTATATAATAAGAAATACCGTCCCCGTACCTCCTGTTGATCAGAATAGAGTAAAATTGGATGTGCAGCAGGATTTTTTTGCAAGTCAAAGCTGGGATGTTAAGCCCAGAACTTTGAAAAGTTTTGCTAAAAAGTTTTGTTCATTTGGTTGTTTCGTTGTAACTGGCCTATCTTTGGACAAGCTTAGGATTTATCCACCTCCTGATGCCAGTGTATTTCCATCAAGTCCAGGTCACAAAAAAAGAAAATAGAGTAAAACACTGTAAATGTGCTGCATGCACACCTCCAATCTCTGGTTCAAAAATTGTTGATAATAGTACCTTAACAATGATATGTGTGCTACAACAAAGAGGGACACTTGTCATACATATCCATTCCACATCCTGTATGAAGTAGCGTCATATTATTATTGTCTCGTTTGATAAAGTGCTTATACATCCATCCGAGTCGTCTCTAATTTAACATTTGCTCAAAGCAGTAATCTTAACAAGCAGGAATGATGGGTGCAGAAATGATGGGTGCAGAAAGTGCTCTAAGAACTTGTTTTTCCCTGGGTTATGCATCTCAGGCTACATAGAGTCTGCCTTACCTGGTTGGTGGAGGTTGTTGGTGCCAGATGGAGCCTGAAGTGAATACCTGCAGACACTACTGAGTGCAGAAAAGTGCTTCCACCACGTCTGCATGTTTTTTGTATTTTAAAAAAATAATTGAATTTGTATTTGTAATTACAGTTTATATTCTCTTAAAAAAGACACTAATAGCAAATATGCAAATATTACATTGTCTATCAAACTGAAAAGTACAGTTAGTGCATCAGCAATTCAACAGAGGTTTACAATGCACTTTAATTTTTTTCTATTTTTATTAAAGATAGTTCAAGTTTGCAGAATCCTTCAAAAGGAACATTCTGTCTGATACACTGAAGAAAAATGTCATATAATGGCATGACTGCAGGACAGGAAAGAGAGCAAGATAAAGAGGGTTGCGTGGAACAGACAGCTATGGAGAGAGAGAGAGGGCACAGGCTGAAAAAGACACAGACAGCAACAGTGTCAAAAAAAAAGACAGACCGTGCTTTGTCAAATGAAGTCTAGAAATAGTGCATTCAGAAAATATTCAAACCCCTTCACTTTTCACAGTGTTATTTTGCAGACTTATGCTACAATCATTTAAATTCATTTTTCCCTCATCAGTCTACACTCAGTACCCCATAATGAAAAAGCAAAAACAGAATTTTAGAAATTTATGCAAGTTTATTATAAAGGAAAAACTGAAATATGACATTGACATTAGTATTCAGACCCTTTTCTATAACACTTGAAATCTAGCTAAGGTGCCTCCCGTTGCTACTGATCATCTTTGAGATGTGTCTACACCTTGATCGGAGACCACCTGTGGTATATTCAATTAATTGGGCATGATTTAGAAAGCACACACGTGTCTACCTAAGGTCTCACATCCGACAAAGCATATCAGAGTAAAAACCAAGCAATGAGGTCGAAGGAACTGCCTGCAGAGCTCAGATACAGGATTGTGTTGAGGCACAAGTCTGGGGAAGGCTACAAAAAAATTTCTGCTGTATTGAAGGTTCCCAAGAGCTCAGTGACCTCCATAATTCTTAAATGGAAGATGTTTGAAACAACCAGGACTCTTCCTAGAACTGGAAAACCGGCCAAACTGAGCAGCCTCGGGAAAAGGGCCTTGGTAGGAAAGGTGACCAAGAACCAAATGGTCACTCTGGCTCAGCTCAAGATATCCTGTGTGAAGATGGGAGAAACTTCCAGAAGGACAACCACCACTGCAGCACTCTATCGATCTGGGCTTTATGTCTAGGGTACCATCATGTCTGGAGGAAACCAGGCACCACTCATCACCTGCCCAACAGTGAGGCATGGTGATGGCAGCATCATGCTGTGGGGGTGTTTTTCAGCGGCAGGGACATTGTCCAACAGGACAATGACCCTAAGCGCACAGCCAAGACAACGCTGGAGTGGCTTAGGGACAACTCTGTGCTTGTCCCTGAGTGGCCCAGCCAGAACCCTGACCTGAACCCAGGGGGACATCTCTGGAGAGACCTGAAGATGGCTTTCCACCACCAGTCCCCATCCAACCTGGAAGAGCTTGAGAGGATCTGCAGAGAAGAATGGCAGGAAATGCCCAAATCCAGGTGTGCGAAGCTTGTCACATCAAACCCAAGAAGACTTGAGGCTGTAATCATTGCCAAAGGTGCTTCAGATAAATAATTCTAACAGACTAAAATAAATTGTCCTTAGAGATTGATGAGGGAAAAAATTAAGCTATTTTAGCATAAGGCTGCAACATTACAAAATATGAATAAAGTGAAGGGGTCTGAGTACTTTCTGAGTGCATTGTATATATTTTGGCCTATATGATGAGCAGCTTTATGTTTCCCAAAAGCATAATTTGCTAATGTTTCATATGTAAAATAGTTCGTAGTATGAACAAAAGTCCCTGGAGATAATGTGGAACACTGACACACACAAACACACAGAGTTATACTTCACCGCTTTAAACACTGTTCCATACAGTGTGGAGATGGTGTAAACAAAATTATATTTCTCTGCATCTTTGCACTTTGAACCCCCCCTGCCCTTGTCCTTACAAATCTATCCTCTCCATTTCTTTAATCCACCCTCCATTCTCCCTCCGTTCCCTCCTTCCTTCTTCTTCTGCAGCCCACTTCTGCACAGAGGGAATGGCAGCAGTGGATTCAATAATTCACTTCCCCTCAGAACAGGTTGTGTTTGCATTGCAGGGTGCTGCAGGCGAGAATAGAGAGGGCGAGGAAGAAAGATTAAAAAAAAGGACGAATGAAGAATGAACTTGAAATGGATGAAGACTTTGAATAGAAAGATAGAATGAAAGTATAAGAAAAAATACAGCAGAGGAGAAAGCCTGTTGTGAGTAATCCTGATGTGGGAAAACAAAGAGAGAAAAAAATGGGGGAAATGTTTTAAGGGGGGCAAGTTAGCCTCATCTGTGCTGCTGAATACTCTTGTATTCTAAAAGGTGAGAAAGAGTAAGATAATGGAAGAGAGAGGAGGAATGTTGTCTTCTCTGAGAATATATTGAGAAAGGCTCCCAAGCAGAAAGGGGAAAAGGAGGAGATGAGGATGGTTAGAGTATGATAAAAGCCGAAGCGGCAGTAAGCCAACACCCACCACTGAAACATTTTCCAACTGCAACCTGTGAATACTTCACAACTATGAACTAAGTCTAAGAGGTATTGGCATAAATTTGTCTCAGTATTATTTGTGTGAACAGATCAACAATCCGTGTGTAAATGTGTAATCTGTAAATATAAAAAACCCTCCACAAATACAAAAAAAAATCGTAAGCTCAAAAAAAATATCTTGTAAATATTAAATGGATCGCCGGTGACATAATTTCCACATTTCAAAGAGCAATCAGTCTTTGTATGAACTGATTTTTTTTGTTTTTTGTTTTTTTAAAACCAGCAATAATTACAGTCTCTATTTAATAAGTTAATGTGACACAATGAGTATTATTGTGTGTTTATTTCTTCTATGTATATTATCTAGCACACACTTTTGGATGCATTTCTGTTTGCATGTGAAAGGAGGCAGTTGGCACTTATCTTCATTAGTCCTGGACAGTCATCCCTTTTATTTTTCATTTATTCTTTTGGAATAAAAATCTTTTCTATGACACTGAGTCTAACATCTCAATTCATTTATCTATGTTAACTTTGACTGGATATTTACTATAAAAGTTGTCTATGAAGAAGTGTATTCCAATCAACTGGCGCAAACCCTGTGTCATGTCCCATTCGACTGGCTGTTGCCGTCACAAACTACTAACAGCCAAAACAAATCATCCTCTGAGAACCATGAATGTCTCTACAATATTTCATGGCATCCATATAATAGTTGTTGCGGTAATTCAGTACGGACCAAAGTGGTGGACTGACTGACAGACCAACATTGCCATGCCACTATATGTCTAAAAATATACCCACATATTTGAGTTTAGGTGGAGGATAAGCACACAAACGTGATTAACGACTACCAGCTGCGACAGGCAGCCTTCGCAGGACATTAGTCAAACCAACTTGGGTCAGTTGCAACACCTTGAAACCATGGACTGAGATTGAGAGTGCATGAAAACTAGTTAGGAAGTGTGCAGATGAGTCAAAATACAGTACACAGCTAAACGTAATGAATAAATAATTCAAACATCCAGGTACCGCCACTCCAGGTGAAATGAATGAATGCCTGAAAAAAATATTGTGATTGTCTTAAATAGCATCTGGTTTAAAATTCATCCATCTGGACCACAACAGGTGATGTGGATAAAGTGGTGTTTGAGCTTGTTTGACAGGGCAGCAGGAGCAGTCAGTCAAAAAAAGCAGTGCCATGCACACTCAGTTTGGCCCTGTCGGAACTAGGCAGCATGTTTAAGTAAAATTATTCTTACCTTTCCGTGAATAATAAATTCATGTCGGGGTTACAACTACATTTGTCTGTAAGTAACATAACAAGCATTTCATTTCATTCACAATGAAAGCAATTGTTTCATTTCAGCCTCATGTTTGTTTTGCCTACTTCCACCCAAATCAAACAATCTTTCCTCATGATGCACCTTTCCCTCTGTCCTCTTTTCCTGAGGTTTCTGCTAGCTAAGGCTGTCTCCTTGCTCCCCAGCGTATGCCCTCCACCCCTGCTTCCCAGAGCTTGTCTGCAGTTTTCAATGACAGTATGCACTATGTTGTATGTACTCGATGCAGTAAGCGGAGAGGTGGGTGGATTTTTGCCACTGAATCGGCGGATGATAGCAAGAAGATGACAGGGCTTTGGAGGAGGGAGGTGCTGGATATAAAGAAGGGGAAAGGATAGCAAGGAAATAGGGAAAGGAAAGAAACCGAGGAAGGAAAGTGATGAGGAGTAAAAGGGATGTATCTGTTGAAAAGGTTTGGATGAAGGGAGAGAATTAGGATGGAAAGAGGATGTAAAATTGCAAATGGGTACATTTTATTTGACATGTTTAGGGTAGCTGGCTGGGAAGGAAAAGAGGATCAGAGAGATGAGAGAAGGATGGAAGAGGGGAAGGTGACAGGAACATCTTTTTTGACAGGTAAAAGTTTAGAAGATGGGTAAAGACAGAATGAGGGAGGAGGAGGAGGAGAGGGATGAGGATATGGAGCCAGTGGCAGGTACATTGCTACACTGACAACATTAGGACTTCTCAACGTATCCGACAGATTATACCCCATCTCCTCTAAGCCAGCTGGGATGCATGGAGAAAGAGGGGAAAGTGTGAGAGCAGCAAGCTAAAATTTCAAACATTAAAAGTGCCAGAAAATTTTACTAAAACCGCCATGAGCAGGGGATGAGGAGGAGGAGGGGAGTTTGCCACTGAGGGAGAGCAAGTCTCAGAGTGAGCAAGAGCCAGAGAGAGGGAGAGGGCAAGATCTCCAAGCAGCACGCATTGCTGAATTATTGAGGCCAGGCGTGTGTAGAAGCAGAAGATAGATTTCCAGTGTTGAATCCCTTCCTGCTGTCAAAAAGTTTAGTTGGACACGACCTACTCCAGCAGTTGTGGTTGTTTTATTGTTGTTTGGGGGTTTTCAGCACGCACCACAAGGAAAGCAGAACATAAGTGGGAGGAGCAGCCTCGAAAAGTGTGTTGTAAGGAGTGTCTGTGCTTCCTGCAACTCTTTAAGTCAGAGCACCTCTGTATGATAAGGTTTTCCCAGGCAGTCAGTAGCTATGTGCAGGTTTTCTATGAAGTGACAGATCAATATATGTCTGTGCTGAAGGCAGCGACAGGCAGCGAGAACGGCTTCCTGCATGCATGGCACCTTGCACATTCTGTGACACCCCACCATTTGCTTGTTGTGAGTCTGCAATATTGCAAATATTTTACAGCTCCCTGAGGAGATTTATACCTAAATACTGGCAGAGTCTGCCCATGCAAAAAGAAAAAGGGTTGTCAAAATATCTGAATACTAAACATTGTCAAATATTATCACAGCAACCTTTGTTTGAAAGTCTAACTAACAGTAATGGAAATAAGGTTTGTTTTGTACACAATTTAGTACATGCACTGCAAAACGCCACACAGGAATTTTAATGGCATCGGCTAATATTCTGTCATTAACTTAACATAAAAATACAAGTTTTAAAAATTCCATATTTTTTTTCAGATCACTTCAGAATTTCTAAACATGAAACCCAAGTCTTCTGACTTGGGAGTCTCTACACTTGAAATGATGAATGGAATAAATGTTCTGCCGAGAGATCACTCGACTCATTAAGATAGGTTTGCAAAGGAACGTGATTAGCAGACTTCTCAGCATTCACTGTTGTAGGGTTAAAACTATCCAGACACCCATCTTTTTTGTAGTTTTAAGAAAACCCATGATGAATACTTGCTGTGTGTCTTAAATACAGTGTTTCTTTTCTTAGCTTGTTGTCTCACATTCTATTTATCTTAACTCAGTCTGTTTAGTATTTTCATTTCTCATAGGAAGACTTTGAACTAATTATTCAACTTTTGTTCATTTTACTCACATTCAATTTTTATTTTGAAAAAGTGTAACATGATTTTACAGTGATTTTCTAGATTGATGAAAAATGGATGAATGTTGGATGTTCACCCGTCACTGTGCAAAATGATGTATGTGCAGAGAGACTATAGGGCTGTTTTCAAATTCATCTGTGCCCACATACGAGCATCACAACTAGTTTGGAAGCCAATCAAGGTTCAATTTGCAACTAATTGAACTTTTTTGTTGAACAATCCTATCAGATACAAATTATTGCTCCAAGCTGAATATTTTTATACGTCTTATACCATGCGTGGTGGGGATTTTTAAAGCTACTGTGTTTAACATTTAAAAAGTTCCAACTTCGATACAGCACAGTGGTCATAACAAAAAAGATACTGTGGTAGACAACAATGCAACACTGAAATCAACACACAAACCTATACTGACTGGAATTGTCTAATTTTTATACCAAAAAAACTCAGAAAAATTTGAAAAATGCTCCAATACCATAAAAAATCTAGACACGATGGCTTTGAAATTTATGATAAAAATATACCCAAACAAATTCAAATGAAAAGTTAAAAAACAGAATGAAGCCAAAGGAAGAGGTGAGGAGGGAGAATGAGAAGGAAGTAAAAAAGAAAGAGAGTGACGGTGTGAGAAAGTGCAGGAGGAAGCAGACGGTCTCTGATGTAAGCCATGTTCTCACCGCTGTTCACAACCATCCTGTCGCCTTCATGAATAAGTTAGATGCCAAATGTTCCCTCCCTCTCACGTCCAGGCATGCAAACGCACACACATCTACACAAGCAGACACACTATAGCCCTTATTTCTTAACTCTCAAGATACGTGAATCAGGACCCATGCACACTAAGAACAACACTAGACATAACAAAACATTATATTAAAAGATGCTCTGAATTCCCAAAAAACAGAAACAAACACAGACTGACATAAGTGTATATTCCCTCCTGAAGTAGAGCCAGTATGAGGTGCTTGATAATGTCTGACAGAGTGACTGGAGAACAGAGGAGAATAGTGAAGTTTCCCTGACAGTTTTTCCTCCCCAAAGGGCCCCCACATGGTCTCGGGATGCTGTGGACCACTCTAATCCAAAGAGGTTTGTGTTGTTTTGTGTGTGTGTGTGTGTGTGTGTGTGTGTGAGTGTGTGTGTGTGTGTGTGTGTGTGTGAGTGTGTGTGTGTGTGTGTGTGTGTGTGTGTGTGTGTGTGTGTGTGTGTGTGTGTGTGTGTGTGCGTGCGTGCGTGCGTGCGTGTGTGCGTGTGCAGACCCATGTGTTATTACAGTGTGTATGTGTGTGTGACACTGACCAACATCCTGGTACAGAGAGAAGAGAGTGGGTGAGAGTGAGGTAATGATCTGTGAGTTCAGCTAAAAGTAAATACATTGAGAAATGTTTTTGCACATGCATGTTGGTATATGCATGTGAAAATTTGTGTGTGGACCATCGTGGATTTGATCCATATGAACAAGAGCATCATAATCCAAGAGACAGAGTGAAACACAAAAGAAAAAAGAAATACAAATGAAGAGGTCAAAGGACGGTTACATGATGATCTGTGGGCAAAAAAATTTGAAAAATTCTGTTGGTACTTCAATACAGTGATTCTCAACATTTTACTCCTCCTCATCAAACTTCCATCTTTGATTTTGTCTTGCTTAAATTTGGAAAATGGGAATATTTTCAGGAAACGCAGATAGTAAAATTTTATTAGTCTGTCAATCTGTATTAATTTATGCACAATAAATACAGAGAACACTGATTCAAGTTGTTTCAAAGTGTGGATTAGTAAAGGTTGACAGAAAAAGACAATATTTCACAATATCAACAATGCCTAGCAACAGGATTTTGTTAATAATTTAAATAAAACTGACTTCTTATGGAATGGTTTGACATTTTAGAAAATACGCTTGGTGAGAGTTAGATGAGAAAATTGGAATAACTCGCATGTCGGTACAATCAATACCTAGCTGGAGCCAGCGACTGGTTAGTTTAGCTAAGCTTAAGGACTGAAAACAGCTAGCCTTGCTCTGCCAGATGTTTTAAAAAATCCATCACCAGTGCCTCTAAAGCTCACTAATTAACACATTTTTTCTCCATTCTATTAAGCATAGAAATAACAATTCCCTTTTTTACAAGGGGCTATTTGCTGCACAATTTCTTGGCTGGGAGCAGTTGCCAGGCAACCAGCAGAAACTTCTCAAGGTTACTGGTCCTGGCCAAAAAACAGTCTGGCACATAATCCCTGTAAAATAGCCCCTGTAAATTTTCATTTTCATACCTTTGTACAGATTAAGCTAACTAGATATATCGTGTCAATTAGGCTTGCTGTTTCCCTCTGTTTGCAGTCTTTAAGCTAAGCTAAACTAACCGGCTGTTGCCTCCATCTTCATTTTTATTGTACAGACATGACAATGTTCTCATCAAACTCTCCACAAGAAAGCAAATAAGAATTTTCCGAAATGACAAGATATTCCTTTAAATTACAAACTATACTTCATACCTTATCATAAAATTGAGTATAGCCATCTTTCCTGTTACTCCTCAGGTCTTTGCTCATCTCTGCCAGCTTATGTATCATGCCTGGTGGCAGGAGCCATCCGATTCCCAATACATTAACTGATGAAATGGATGTAAGAGGCAGGAAGACCCCTTACTTCTCATTGTTAACACATATAGACACATATATTACACCAAGTCTTGAAGACTATGCTTTCTAAGGAGATATATTACTATCTCAGCTCACTCGAGGCCCCAAAGTGCCAGACTGCCCACCTCTACCTGCTGCCTTGTGCCCACCACGGGCTCAGGGTGTAACTAGTGGGAGGCAGGGTGATGAAATCAGACCCCCCAAGACATGTCTTAGTACTCTTATCCTTTACCCCTAGGTAGCGAGGCTAGTGTAAACTACAGTCAACATATCACTTTGGCCATAGGCCTATGGCTCTGCTGCTGACCTGTAGGTTAATAGAAATTTTTTCAGGCTTTAATATCCAGTCAGCCATACAGAAAAAAATAGGAGACCTAAAAGGAAAGAAGAGGAGAATCACGGGCAAAAAAGTGGCAAGAATGAGCTGAGTGATGTTTAAAACAAGGTAGTTGCATACTGTATTGTGTATGAGAATGTTCGCAAGGTATGAGGTTTTTAATATTAAGGCAGCAAGGGCTTCACTGCTACACAATTAACCTAGCCAAAGCAAGAAAAAAATGAGAGCAAGGGGAGATAATTAAAGCACCCTGTGCACTGAAATTTTTAGCAGAGGGGATGGGATCAGAGAGACTGACAGAGATGAGTGGAGACAGACACAGAGAGAGGGAGGGACAAGGAGACAAAGAGGAGGAGAGTAAAAGTGGGAGGGGAGCAAGCAGATACCACCGCTCGCCTCTAATGGGTAAAGTAGTTTACATCTAAACTTTAAAATGTTAATTGTGGTGAGCGACAGAGAATCTGATATATATCACAAACAATAAAGATACTTGCCAACATTCATCAGCTCTCCAGTTCTGCCAACCAATTATCTCTTATCTGTTCTGTGCAAAGAATAGCCCCCATCATTATCTTGCACTCTACACCATAATCGAGCTGCTTAGCAGACAAACCGCTGAATTTTTCTGGCCAAATACCGACGCGCTTCCCATGTCTCTTTTCAGCGTTGAGCAGTCAAAACATGCTGCAGAGGAATGCTCGAGAGGTTGATTAAAGCTACAGAGGCTGTTTCTATCTATCTATCTATCTATCTATCTATCTATCTATCTAGCTCGTGTTGTGATTTGGACACTTGGAAAAACTAATTAAATTCCAAGGACTTTAATTAAACATAATCCAGAGGGAAAGGTCACTCAACAATCACTGACATTACTGATCACATTCACGTGGAGAGGGTCTGTAATCAGTAACAAAAAAAAAAAAAGAGATACTGTGTGTGCGTGCATTTGTGTGTGCGTGTGTGTGTTTGTGTGCGCGCGCACCTGTGAACTCAGTGAACAGAAAAGTAAAGCAAAGAGATAAAGAGTAGGTGGAGGACAGTAGGTGTCAGTTTGTGGGAGGTCATCTCAAATTTAATGCTTGAGTCTCTTCCTGTCATCTTCTCCCCACTGCTCCCTTTTCCTCCTCCATTCCCTCAGAGCCAACAATAAATTATGGATGCTTATTAGAAAAGGGCAATATTCAGCATCCAAAATAAACTCAGCAACATGAGACATAAAAGAGACACAAACAAAAAGTGCTGATGTGGAGAGAGGAAGTCACAGGGGAGGCTTGTGGCCAGGCCGCTGGAATGATCTCTTTCTAGGTCACCGGCTTTCAACACATGTGCCATGACAGGCTAATGTACTGCAGCGAGTAAGGCTCCGCATTAAGACGATGCTCAAGTGTTGGGTTTTCGTCTACACACACACACACAGACTGTAAATAAAAAAACTTGCAATGTATCCCAAGCTTTTCATTCTTCCTTGGGCAACATCTTCAAAGTAATGTAAAATTTGTGGGCAATTTAGGCATATTAAACTTTTTCACTTTCTGCATCTGTTGTAGTGCTTTGTTCTATGGCCAGTGGCAAGGCCTCAACTCTTCTGCTGCTGCAAGGCCTTGCTCAAATCTAAAAAAAATACACTGCAAGCAAAATCATTGATTTAAGTTCATTAAATTTCCTGTTAACAAGCGCATAATGAAGCATCATATTGCAGGCTGACGCAGTCTGGATCCCATCTACAGCACCAGCTAATGGTTTTGTGTGACTTTGTCAAGCAATCAATAATTCGTTGTCCCTGTGAACTCTGTTGCTCTACAAAGCACAATGTGATGCAGTAAAACAAAGATGGAGAGATGCTTTTTCTGGTACACTTTGTCTTCATAGGTGTCGTAACTACTAAGCCCTTCAGGTGCTGAGTCACATCCTGCGAGACTGTCTTGAAGTTTTCTGAACCTCCCCTAATCCTTGAGTATCTTGAGAGTTGGCGCTTGTCAATGCCACGTCATGCTTGTAATACCTAGAATTACGATATATCCAGATTAAATCATATGTATGCAGGGATGTGTGTCGAGATGCATATAAAAAATTTATCCCCCCCAAAAAAAAAACAGAGCAGTAAGGGAGAGGAGAGAAGAGGAGAGGACAGGACTCCGACAAACAATATTTAGGATGAAATTATAATAATCAACTTGCTATGGTGTGGAGCTTTTCCTTTTTCCTTTGAAGTAAAGCATTGCATTTATTTTGTGTACTTCTCTATCCAACTGCTGTGAAAGACAGGTGTTACAATCTTTTTGACAGCCTATCAAAATTCACAGAAGTACAATCAATATTACACTGCTGCAACAGAAACAGTGGCTGATCCACAAGTCCCTGCTGAGCCAGCAAACTGTGGCAGTGGGAAGAAAAGTGCCCGCCACACAAGCGCCTCCCGCTCACGCATGCACGCACACTCACACACACACAAACGCACACGCACTTCGAATTCATACATGCATTTGGCACCTGTACTCACATTCACATACATGAGCACACAGACTTTCACGAACAGACTCACAGGCATGAGCTGACAAAAACGCACGCAGCCAAACACACCCCAGAGAAGGCTACAGTAAATGAACCTCACAGCCGTCCAAAGCGCTGACATCAATCAGGCACGCCTTCACCGCTCGGCTCCCGATGGACAGTGAGTCGCATCTGTCTTCTACAGCAAGTGCTAAACAATTGCAAAGTGAAGGAAACCATTTTATGCATATCTGCATACACAGCAAGCGAGCGAGCGAGCGTGCCAAACTCGTTTGGCTCTCTCCCCGATCTCCCCTACTCGTGTTATTTACTGCAATTGTGTAAATTGTGAAACGATTTGTTCTCTCTGAATGACTCTTTTTAAGTGATGATGGTTTACCTACATGAAACAGTTGTTACACTGGTACACACAGCTGAGCACCACCATCACACAGTCCACCTGGGAATATGGCGCCTGTGAATGCGGGCCAGTTTGACTCCCAGAAAGCTTTGGGACTTTTCCTCCCTCAGCAGAGCCTGAAAGGCGGCTTTTGCACATAAGAAAAATAACTTATAACACTGGGAAAAAAAAATATCAAAACATATCATTGTAGCCTCTACGACTGGCACTGACTGCACACCTATCTGCTTCGACCCAGTGCATATTTGTGACAGAGCCCATGAGGCACGCATGCACAAACTCTTCAGGACAATCAGTATATCACCCTGTAGAGCGCCCAAAACTGCTTCATACGGTTATGAAAAAATAAATGAGGACAAGAATTCACAAGGGCAAACTGGAGACGTGAGCCATCTGCAGGACAGCGTAACGAGATCAGAAATGTCCCTCCATGAGGAAACAACTGATTGAAAAACTCACACTCCAACAAAATGACCGCTGGCATTCAAAGTAACTTGCAAGTTCCGGATACCGTATATTTTTTAACTGTTATGTTTCAAAATATCTAATATATATGTGCTGAAAATATTTTGGAGGAAACCTGACAGTGTGTTGAAACCAGACACAAGGCAAATCCTAGCTTTATCAAAACGGGTAAGGCCTGCACCTGCAGGTAACAAATGATCCCAGATAAGTATAAGCGATGTGAATAAAACTCGGGTATGTACCTTTTCATTTTAGGCCTAGTTTGACATTTCCTATAAAACCAGATAGTAGAAAAAAAATAAACTTCTTAAGCTCTGATACAGACCCTTCACTTTACACAGACACTGCTCTGTTCACAAAGGCATCAATATAATCATTTAAACTGTGTCAACTGGTGGTCGAAAATAGGTAAAGACTTGAGAGCTGTCCGTGTAAGATGGTTATAATTTACACCAATACCAACATATCAGCTGCGGTGTGAAGTATTGGAGTGGTGCAAGACTGATTACTTAGCAAGCACTTCTACATGGGCCTATGTGCTCCAGCAACTGACAGATTGTCAGCATCTCTCAGCGTGACGGCAGGCCGCGGGATTGCTTATGACAACAGCCCTCTATGCTACTACGTCTAAACAGGCCTTGTTTTCGATGACTGCCGCATGCCTTCAAACATCAAAATCAAAGTATCAAAGCTGACAGTTCAGTCTGTGTGTTTGCCTTGCCCAGAGGGACAGGAGCATGCATAGCTGGCCGGGCGCCCGTAGCTGAAGAGACTGAGCCTTTTTAGTACAGTGAGACAGGCTTAAGAGGGGAAAAATCTCCGCTTTATTCTCAAAAGCACAGTGTGACTGTCCTGTTTAATCTGACTAAGACGGGTCCCGTTTCAAAGAGCTCTGCCAGTCTTATCCTCCTGCTGAAACCTGTTGTATGTGTGTGTTTCTCTGTGTGTGTGTATGTGTGTGTGTGTGTGTGTGTGTGAGTGCGGTGAGCATGGGGCATGGTCGTGAGTTCAATTGTGGCTAGACTATAACCTCCATCCTGTAACCAACATAAACCGCCAACGATGAAGTTTGATCAGACTTTGTGTAACAAAGCACGAAGCTGTAGGCCTGACGCGAACTTCGCCATAACAATTCATATCAGCCTAAAAATGGAATTAGACTGGATTTAAAGAAGGTGGCTTCCCCCTCCACTTCACAGCTGGATGCTTTCCCAGCCGCCTCCTGTGACTTCTAAGAAGTAATATCTCCCTTTCCAGTTAATTTGCTGTCGATCTCCCTGCAGCTATTCTCGCAGTAGTTTAAAATGCCAGTTATTACGCTGCCTCCTATTAGTGCCTCCTACTGTAGCGCGGACAACATGCTGCACGGCGAAGCCCTTAATTAGGGTCATGGGCTAATAATTGAACAAATTAACGTCGCTGCTGCAATGGAACTCAGTCAACCTGCACTAACAAAGTGTGCGTTGGTGTAATCATAGGAATGCATTTGTAAATATCACGTTCCTACCGTAAACTCCTTGGCCCCAGGCAAGAGGATAGACACTAGAAAATAACAAAACCCAGAAAAGCTCCATGTTCAGCTCAGTTCCGTCATAACCTATGAAAGAGGGAGACAGAGAGAGGAAGACAGAGAGAGAGAGAGAGAGAGAGAGAGAGGTGAAAACAGAGGCAGAGAGGCGAACAGCCTGCAAATGTACGTGACAAACTAGAGGCGACAGCTGAGTGATTGTTATCAAAAAGGAAGGAGAGATACTTTCAATTGTGTTTTCATGCTCGACCATGTCTCCTCCAACCCATTAAGCCGTGAAAATAATATTACAGAGCAATTTAGCCCCCGCTGCACAGCCTACATCGTTTCATTCAACTTAAAGGGCGGGTAATTCAATCACAAATCGTGGATTATAAGAATCTTACGAGCAGGGCTGTGTGCGTTAGAGAATTGGAGATCCACGGGATTGTCTGCTGTTTAACGTGACTAAACTTCCTCTACCGCTCTCTCCTCGTGGAAACACGGGGGGGGGGACTAAGCATTAGAATGCAGCACTCAGGGGGAATTCACTACAACAAGTGGGGTCATGCCCTTTGAACCCCAAACACCCACACATAAGCACACTGCCTTCCCTTCAGATGATAAAATAAAATACAATTATTCCTACAGTGTCCCTGCAGTAGTTAGGCAGAGGGTGACAGGCCGACGTCTATTAGAAAAATCCACTTTTTGGGGGGGGGGTTGTGTTGATATTTGCAGCATCCTCTTTAAAAACTGCAGCATTACTGTTGTAAAACGTATCCCTGCGATCACATGTCGGTGTTGTCTCTGTGCGCAAGAAAGGACGAACAGCAGCTGGAGTCAGGGGGCCAATGGACCCTCTTACGTGACTCCCCCGACCGAACATGAGGATTTCCTCCGACGTCTGGCCCTTGTGTTTGCACAATGGCTCTGACTCGGCTCCACTGACAAGTTGCATAATACGGCGCGCCGAGATCAAAGTTTCAGTGTGTGACGCGTGTGAGTGGATACCTGAATTAATGTCAGGGTGCGCTGCGTGAGACTTCCTTTACTGACAGGTAGTAGTGCCTCGTTTTATTGCCGGCATAAAAAAAGGGATATCACCGATGCAAATCGAAAAGAGGTAAACCCCAAATCTGAGTGTCACCGGTGAGGCATATCAATTGTAATTATAGAAAACGGATCAACTTTGTTACTAACGTAGAACAGAGTAATTTTAGACGTCCTCGAGTGAACATTTCATTCTTAAACGATGCACACGGGCAAGATGCAAAGTAAATAGATGGACAATATAACCCTGAAAAAAAAAAAAAAACGCAGTCTCTGTGTGGGCGAGTGATCCCTGTGGCGTCTCTACCTTGTCTCCGAGGTGCCGTCCTTCGGGTCAGTCTGCTACCCAGCGCTGCGGGCGCTCCTCCCGTCTCAGCCAAGAGGATCCCTCCGCTCTCCGTTGGACCAACCCGCCTCCCGGCCGCTCCACAGAATGTGTTGAAAAGTTGTATATCCTCCTCCAGCGGGCGTCCGATATGAGCTTTGCGATTCCCGGAGAGTATAACGTGGAGTTTGCCGAGCTCCCAGACCTCCCAAATAATCTCCTGGCTGTGTCAAACTTTTATTTTACGCACGGAAAAGCGGGCAGCGGGATCTTACCGCCGCTCGGTTCCACAGAGTCCCTCTTACCAAAGATGAAAATAAAACCACTTTCCCTTTGAAAAACTCAACAAGGCTAGTTGGTTAAAAAAAAAAAAAATCTTATACACCCAGGCTCCTACGCTGTGGAATATTTACTCTTAAAGGCGTGGTTGAAGTGGCTCTAATGTCTCTCTCTGGTGGCAGTCCAGCGAGAAGCCCCTCCAACACAGTCGTGCGCTCTGAAAATGAGCTCCCCTCCGTTCGCTCAATCAGCGCTGTGTCTGTGGACTCCAAGTGATGCTGTCCAAGTGGAATATGTGCGCAGACTGAGAACGACCGCCCCTGTCTGTGAAGAGGGAGAGAGAGGTATGGAGGGATGGGGAGAGGGAGGGGAGGCTGGACAGAGGCTTACACATAGATGCGCTCAAGTCTCCCAGCTCCGCACTGAACAGGTTGTCAAAAGCACAGCGTTGCTCCCCTCTATCTTTGTTCACCTCCCGGCTTCTCATTCACTCTCGGAGAAGGTTTCAACCCCTTTTCGCTTCGGCAAGGCGTCTTTTGAGAGCCGAAGGGGCAACATTGGTTTTCGCGTTTCATTCTGTTGTCGGCTCTTTGATGGAGTTCGCCAGCTGCGGTAGCGCCAATGGTCGGAGCCAATTACAACCGAAGGCGCTCCAAAAGTTTTTGGCCTAATGGAGAGGCCCTCAACACCACCACCCCTCCCCATGGACCAATTATTTATGACAGCAAAAACAGACCCCTCCTCCAACCAAATACACACACACACACACACACTCACACACTTCGAGCCTATACACCCTTACACCGTCTCTCCCCTCTTTCTTTATTTCTTCATTCTTTTGCCGGCGGGTTTCGCTTCCCTATGTTGCCACATGGGGGCGTGTTTGAGCTCAACAACACTATCGGGATGCACGTGTCTGTGTGTGTTTGTGTGTGTGTGTGTGTGTGTGTGTGTGTGTGTGTGTGTGTGTGTGTGTGTGTGTGTGCGTGTGTGTGTGTGTGTAGTGATGGGGTCTGAAATCGTCGTTCCTTGAGAAGGGGCTTTGTATTTCTGGCCTCTCCACGGGAGATGCTGGTTTATCACAAAGCTCTGTGCAGCTGGACAGAATCAAACAGACTCAATATCCAATATGAAACAGCCCATTTATCAGAGTAGAGCAAGCAACCTGACACTGGAAAAAAGAAAAGGAATATTCTATTTCTGTTCCTTTATTCATACAATATTGCAGTTATATGCGATTATTCATATTTTTCATAAAGTTTAACTGGTTTAACTTTAAAAAAAACTATTTATGTGATTATATGTATTTATTGTATTTGTTTATTTATTTATCCATGTCAGTTGAACAAAACGCTTCTTCATCTATTACTAGTTGCAGGAAGAGGGGGTGAAAAGATATTGATATTGAAAAAGAGAGGATAAAGTTGGAGTACAAGTTGGAGTACAAGTTGGAGTACAAGTTAATAATAGAAACATTTAAAACTTTAAAACAGTAGTCAATGCAGTCATGAGGCTTAGAAATGTAAATGTAATAGTATTATACTGTATGCTAGAGACCCAGAAAATAGGGGAGATGTTAAACTGTCCAGTTTCATTCTTTCCAACACATTTACTGTATAACTCCTTATTCAAATAATTCTGTGTGACAAAGAAATAAATCCACATTTTAACCCTGATGATTTATTGCAGATGAATATCTGATTAACATTCGCTTTAGTCTGCTTGAAGTACCGAGTGGGTGGGTTTTGCAGTTTCAGGATAATGGGTGTGTTGGAAAGTTCATGTTGCATATTACTAAATACCATGCAGCTGTAATCCATTTTACAGCGTAATCTCAGCACATAATGCAATATTAGTGTCCCGCTGGCCATTTACCTCTGCCAGTATCTGAATTCACTGTATAAAATAATGCGGAAGAGACCATCATCATGTAAGTATTTTCCCCTTAAGTTTATTTTAAGAATGTTTGTTTATTATCATTAATTCTAATGATTTGTCATAGTTTCATCGTGTTTGTTTTCATTTTTTCTGACACCAAATGTAAGAATTTAGTGACCTGTGATTGGTGCAGCGTTGTTTCTAATTTGAGGACTGAAGTTTCTAATGTTGTCCACTAATCTTCATTACCTGTACTCTGTATCTGTTTGTTCTTATCTGCAATCGATTCATTTTCTGGAACTTAATTAGCAAGTACGAGTAAATTTCTGCACACACGCACACAAACACACACACACACACACACACACACACACACACACACACACACACACACACACACACCACACACACACGCACAGAGTGTACATGGCTGTCCAGTACAGACACAGTGTTTTACAGTTGAGCTGTTGACCAGGTCCACAGGTGCCGCTGCAGGTTATGTCCGTCGCTCAAGGGCACCTCGGCAGCTGAGGAAGTGCAGAGCATTTCTGTTTATCTGCCGACATTCCCCGGGACTGTCTGGAATTAGAACTAGCAGCCCTCCAGTCAAAGGTCCATCTGTCTAATCTGAAGGCTGTCGAAGCCTCTGATGTTAAACTTCAAAGTGGTCTTTGCTATTGTACTCTGAATGCCTTCCACCGAGTGAGTAGTTCTGCTGAGACAGGCAATATTGATTAATCTCACAAGAGTTTGAAACACGTTTACTAGAATTAAAATATCCCAAATAATTTCTATTGCATTAGCGTACCAATCATGTAAAACTGTTTCTTATATGATCGCAAGAGTCTGAAAAGTTTGACTTAACTTCTTTAGGCTGTAGAGCCATTTACATAAAGTGTATAAACTGGCAAACTTATATGTTGTTGATGCCGGCAGCAGCAAAAGAAGTGAAAGGTAGAGAAAATTTTATGTAAATTGTTTGGTTATTCAGCTGAATCATAATGATCATGATCAGTGGGAACAAAGTTTTTAGAAGAGCCAACTTTTAACACAGATTGTTCTGTGCCTAACATGGCGGTAACACTTATACACTTAAATGATTTCTGGGCAACAGTGAGCAGTAGACATTCAGGGGATCTCATCTGACGTTCCTAAACACAATCAAAACACTCAGTGATAACTTAGCACTCTCAAATCAAATGAAACTTTTATTCTGAGTAAACAAAATCATTGGGATCTGGCTCAAGTATGTGTCTCTTTCTTTCCTTCCTTTCCTTTTTGCCCCTCATCTTGGGCTACAGCCAGCAGTCTTGGCATGTCTCGCTGCGAGCGCATCATTGCTGCTTAAGGCAATGAATCTCAAAAGACAACATGTTGTAGGAACAAGCTTGGGTGGCAGCCACACACAAACACACAAACGCATTCATCCCACGGCATGAAACCATGTTTTTTCAGAGAATTGCAGAAGGCTTTTGAGAGATGCAATGACTGTGGTAGGTGTAGAGAGCCAACAGAGAAGTGAACACAGACAACAAGAAAATACAACACCTGCCAAATTCCCTATTTTGACTCCACTGCACATTCATACAGATGCACTTCCCATCTTTTAATAACTTGGCGGAGCTGCATGGTGACACCGGCAAGGACATTATTATTGCACATGTTAAAAGTGTACTGTGCATGTCATGCAATAATTCCCAGTAATTACTCTGTTGTCCTGTGTGGAGGAAATATTGCTTCCTTGCCTCCTTTCTCCTTCCTTATTGGTCAAAAAAAAAAAAAAAACAATTTCTACACGATCGTCCATGAAATCATCTTTTTTTTTTTTTTTCTGGGACAATAAATTGAGTCAGAACAAAACACAGTCCAATTTGTCCAGTCTACTGAAAGAAACCTCTGCTCAGAAATCAGACACCATCAGTCTGGGTCTGTCTCTGCTTGGCTCCTATATGACAAGAATACTATCACCGTAAGACTGTAAAATTTAAACAAGTTTCAACCCAACCTGGGCTTTACTAGAAATTTCAAAATACGACATATTTTTATTCATTCTGTAAACTCGAGGGGGGGGTGAGCATTCTCATCTCCCAGAAAATTCACTAAATCTGTTACAGAATACCAAAGTCTATACAACAGTGTAATTTTCTTGCAGACACTGAGGAAACTGGAGATGCGTTAGGCGAGCAAATTTATAGATAGAGGTATAGAGGTAATGCTTTATATTACAGGCTTCAAATTACAGTGTAACTTTGACTTACTGCTGATAACAACAAAAAATACTTAAATGTACTCATTACTACAGATATGTAGGTAGAGCAGACAAGGCCTTACAGAATAAAGGGGTCACAATTTTGCTTTTAACAGGGAGGTGGTTAATCTGACATCCTGTACCTTCCGTATAATTTATGTGAAAATTACAATAAATCCAGGGGTACAGTAGAGTATGGCACAGTAGAGCTTTGGGAAAATTACACTGCACGAAGTTTTTAAATATGGAATAATAATCAAATACTTCTGGTTTCTACGAAATTTTTACATAGAAGGCAAAAAAAAAGCAGTGATTCCGGTGGCAACATGACAACCGAAAGACCCTGGAACTGACATTAAGAAATATTAAAATGTAAAAGTCCCACAATTAACATCCTGAGATAAATAAAAATCCCTGTTGGTCTCTTGAAATGTATTATCCTGCCCAGATTCTTAATTTGACAGCCCATCAGAGTACTGCACACTGTAATATGATCTGAGGTGCTTGGTTAAAATGTTTTTCTGGTACCATGCTCTCTGACTGATGTTCCCATCGGTGTAATTCAATCAGGGCCTCAAAGTGCTGTATATCAGTACCAAGCACTTCGCCACATAGAAACAGCTAAATGGACAGAAAAGATACACTTGAGACAGGAGATAATTTCATTGTCTGTGTGTGTGCGTGTGGCAGAGACACCGGGCAAAATAAACGCGCTGTAACTCTGTTAAACAGTGATAAAAGGCATCGCCACTTGACAACTCAATGGGTCAATAACCAGGCAAGGAAGGAAAGTGAACAATGTAAAGAGTTGAGAGGATTCTGAAACCATGAGAGAGATGAAAGACTGACATCTGATTAAAAAGACGCAAGGTGTCCAGAAGGTGAGTGTGCTTTTTTTTTTTTCTAAATACACACAGCAAAGATGAACTTTCTCGCACTGTTCTAATTGGCTTTAAAGTATTTTGCATGTGCTTACTGAGCCAATCGGGATAGACCCACTTAACCTACCAAGAAAAGGCCATAATACCATTATAACATTTGAACATAATAATCCATTATGTTTAAATGTTATTTTCCTTCAGCTTATAACTGGTGCAGACCTCTAAATATATCGAGCTTTCAAATATTGGGTTTTTTGCACCTTTCAGTGAGCCAGCACTAGTGTTGACACTTTAGAGACTGGAAGAGGAGCAAGGTGATGGAGTCAGACAGCTCCGCTCACACTAAGATCTCACTGCACAAGGGACACTGACCTACATAGTAGACCACGAGGGTCTCAAGGAGAGGGGAAATTGTTACCATAGTTGCATGTTGGTCCATGTCCTGCACAAGAGACACTGTTCAGTTTAAGGATTTTATTCACACAAATTCCATTTCCCGTGACAAAAAACAACTTTAACTCAGCTGTGAACATATTTAACAGGGCAAAATAATGCAGATCTTCGTA
Organism: Xiphias gladius; assembly: GCF_016859285.1. Taxonomy (NCBI): domain Eukaryota; kingdom Metazoa; phylum Chordata; class Actinopteri; order Istiophoriformes; family Xiphiidae; genus Xiphias; species Xiphias gladius. The sequence goes on from NC_053400.1 coordinate 13,789,799, forward strand.
GCCTCCCGTTAACTGAAATCCAAAATCAGAATTGGAACAACATGCACGAGCAAAGAACATACATGAAATGACTCACTCACCGACACAAGGGGAACATTTATACCTGTCTCCCCCAACAATAAACACTAAAAGGGGAACAAAGAAATACCATATATTTACACAAATTAAAAAGAATAATGTTAACATTAATTGTAAACTAGTCTAGTAATATCGTGGATTAAAATTCTCAGTTTAATCCACAATATTAATTTGCTCTGTATAGTTTAAGAACACAATTTATATTGAATAACACAAATGAAGTCATGACTTTTTTGATCTCCCCCATAAATCCTGATGAATTGGTTCTGACCAGTTACCGCTCCTATGGTATTTACTGTAGGTAAGTCAGTGCCCTAGGCAGTCACTTTTCCTGGAGGAATGCCACGTCAGGACAAAGGTAACAAAAATGAGAACCTAAAACAGCAGCGAGATCGTTAATCATTACTAATGATGAATATGAATGAAGTATGTTTTATTGAACAATGTGTCAGAGTTTAACTTTGTATATAACCAGTATTAGCATAACCTGATGACAAACACAGGGTCAAATTAAATGGTTTGGGGAGGCACATCTCCAGCTGTGCACCTGACACAGGGTCAGACATGAAACCGGGTCTTCACAGCCCATGTTGCATCAAAGATCATGGTGTCCGTTATATAACACTGTAAAATTAGTTATGTTAGTTGAATTTTGGAAGTAATTACAGTCTGGGACAGCCACTATCTGCCACTGTACCAAGCATTGAGGTTACTTCGCTTGTAAATCATACTGTATTGCCCAGCAAGAATTCAAAATAACTAACCTTCATATGTAGGATCACAGAGTGGGACGTACCTTTTTTCACTTGTATCTTTACTGTTAATATTTATACTTTATTTTATTCTATCGTAATCACTTCTATTTGCTGTTTTACATTTCTTACCTTTATACATTTGTAAATTAATGTTTTTGAAAAGGGCTATACATCCATATACCCTCTTATTATGTGTAGGCTCAGTGGGGGCTAAAACCTATCTACACAGGTCAAGTGCTATGTCAATAGAGTGACTACAAAATTGATATCATTACTGTATGTGGTCAGGTCAAGTCAGTGAACTGGGCGGTAGCATGCGAAGACTAATGAAAGCTGCTGCTGCCAGAAACACCCAAGCACCATATTCAAGACCAAACACATCCGGGGAGATTTGGGCAAGAGGGGAAACAGAGAGAGACCATGCTTGACCATTGGTCTGTTCTCATTTAGTATAATGGGCATTTGCGTCTTCTGTTAGATTTTTCAGATTTTTGGCGGGTTTTGCATACTTTTTTTTTTTTCCTTTTATTTAACTCAGCGTTAGATTCAATCGTCTGCTTTATGTGTATGCTCTTACCATGATAAGTTTGTTCTTTACACAAACGATTACAAACATATGTTTAAAAACAAATGACATTCCACATATACATATGGACTAAGCGGGATTGTTGGGTCCATTCTGATCGGAACGTGTAACAAGTACATTCAAATTTGAGGACATTTTCTGCAAGGGTGAGTGTGCCGGCCTCTAAAGACGGCGCTCCCCGTTCTCATACAATAAGGGTTATAAAGGATGATCTTCATTTGGTGTATTTTCTGTGTCTAATCTTACAAGTGAACCCATTCGCTCAGCAAAACATCAAAGCTGGATTTCCCTGAAAAGACCCGAGTACATTCACTGATAAGATTTTGGAACCTTCTCTGCCAATGTAACTGATTAATTTTTCTAACAATATCTGACCACATGGCAAAAAAAGAAGGGTTCAGATATGGTTACAGTTAGGGGTTAGGGACCCACCACCCTTACTTCACTGGGCTAAATCAACAGCACACTAGTTCTGTCACTGTTAATGAATGTGGGCGTTTGACATGAATCACTATTGCTTAATTGTCCATAGTGAATGGAATTTGCAGGAGACTGGTAATGTGTGTGTGAGGCCTATTTGACAAATTTGCAGCCATTTCTCGTTAGCAGTTTTTAAAAGAAACTATTTTGAAAACTATTATTTTGAAATTTTGGCTAGAAAAATAAAACTGAAAAGTTTTATAGGAAGTAAATTGAGCAGAAATAAATAACATAGTATCATAGAAAAGTGGACCACTGACAGATTGATAATAGCTGATGTCAATCAAAATATACATTCTTTCGCTTTGGTATAATGTCTTTTGTCTGCTGAAGCTATGGTGTATTATGCAAAATTAATCACCACCAGCAAAAAAATGCTTGCCTCAGCGTGTAGTAACAGAAATTACGTAGTCCTCTTAAGCCGATGGATAATTTGCTGCACCTACTCTGCCTCAAAAACACACAGTAAACAAAGAAAACAATGGTCATCATTAGTCACAATGTACAGCCATAGTTAAATAAGTGTTTGTAAGTATGCGTGTGTTAGTGTGTGTATAGGACAGATACAGACAGACAGAGGAGGCACGGCTGTATACAACTGCATGACATCAGCTGGTCCATGTCAAACTCTCCACCCACCCCATATACACACTTCTGCACGCAAACACACACACACACTTAAGTCCAAGAAAGGGTCATTTTTCACTGGGTAATTGGCAGCGAGGCACATTGCCCTTGGGATTTGATAATTCATAACCTCCTCCCATCCGATATCGGATAGTGGGTAGAAATGGGCTGAGACAAGGGGTGGTGTGCACAGAAAGGGAGGTGTCTTTGTCTTTATGTTGGGGGGGGGGCACAGTTGGCTGCATCATTAGAGGGGAGAGGTAATGGCTCTTATTGATTCTGCCCCGCCGGGGCCCTCTCACCATTCCATGTTTAAAACAGCACTGATCCTCATTACCCAGGCAGCCGCTACCACCCTGATAAGGAAGAGAGGAAAGAGTCAGAGAGACGAGGTGAGAGGAGGGTGAGAAGAGGAGAGGAATGGTAAGAGAAGGGGAGGGGAGAGGAAGGGGGAAAGATAGCGAGGAGGAAGGGAAGGAGAGAGGAGGGTAAGGAGGAATGACAGAGGGTGAAAAGGAGGTAACAATAAAGGGAGAGAGGAAAAGGAAGCAAGTGCGTGCACAGCTTGTGTTTTGCCTCAGTTTGAGTGGTATAAGTAATTGCTGTCACTCTTTCATGCATATAATGCAGTATTACTTGTTTAAATCACTCTCCCTCCTTCTCCTTCTCCCCTGCAGTGTATAATAAGGCTAAAGAACTGACTGAAACACAGACTGCTAGGATCTGTCTAATAATTCTCTGCGCTATTATCCTCTATTTGCTGCTAACACACAGCTTTCTCTGTGTGTTTGGCCACAGGCAAACACTATCATTAATGCAACAGTGGAACAGCTCTAATGTCTCTCTCTCTCTCTCTCTCTGCTTACAATGTCCTTGACTCTTTCCAAATTTGAGTTTTATTAGAAGGAGGTAATTTGCCAGCTCAAATTACTCCAAACTCACAACTAGGGGATCAAATATTTTATTCCTTTCCAAGCCTGTATTTGCTGGGATTAAATGACTGATTTTGTTGTTTGGCTTGTTTTCTTAAATGTTTTTTTCCCTCTCTTCCTTTCAGTCCATCCAGCAATAAGATGCCTCTTGGATGGAAATTGTGTGTGTTTATTTGTGGGTCTATGTCCTTGTTCGGTGGGTTGAGGTTCTCTATCAAACACTATCAAAGTCTTTACATAGTGTGATTAAAAGAATACCACCTAAGTGAAAGTCCTCGTCAAATTTTTAGACCCAGTCATTTCCTTCCTGCAAAAAGGTTCCTGGGCCAAGAATGAACATAGATATGACATTTTTCTAGCTATCTGAAGCTTAAAATTAGCTAATCAGAGGTATTAAGGAGGCTTATTAGAGGTGTTAGCCGCTTGCTACCAACATATCAAATCCTACTGTGTGTGAGATGGATATGATAACACTACACCATAATGGTATTTATGCTCTGCACAGAACAGTTACTGTCGTTATTGTTAATATCATGCCACGGCTGCTTTTGAAATTTAGCATGCTTGTGTTATAGTTACCACACTTTCACATTTGGATTCATATTAATTCATATACCAAAACTACCAGAGGTAGCATGCACTAATTAGAATAGCCATTAGGCATTGCACTAATATATTAAATATATGGTAAGTATTGAACATTTTTTATTGATGTTTTTTTTCACAGAGTTGCATATTTTCAAGGTATTTGTAAGAGACGGGTTATTCAAGAGTATTTACAACACAGTAACAATGCAAGCGATAACTCACGTGTCTAAAGTACAAACAAAGGTGCACTCTCATACATCGCACACAATTCTATGATAAGCATTTATTCGAACATCCAATTCTGTTGCACGGCACACGTATTACTGGTAAAATGGTTTCTTGTTAGGTCTAGGGCAGGGGTTTTTAACGTCTGACACTATGGGGTCCTTCCTCAGCGAAAAGTGAAACATATACACCACCCAACACCTCGATAGAGGCCTATTCCCCTCCCTTACATTTTGCCATGTAAATTACTTAGCTTTGGGCTGCAACCTGTCGCCCTGTTTTTTTAATCTAATTTATGTATTTACATATGGCACCATTAAAAGTATGCCGAATTACTTATTAGCAGTTCCTGTTTGCAAAGTACCCAAGGATATACAGAAATCTATCAGTGAAATACTTTGATGGTAGAGAAACTTAAAACTGTGAGGATTCTCAGGCAAGTTCTTTTCTATGAGCTCTAAGCAGATGTATGGACCCTTATTTTCAACAGAGATTCTCATCAGAGATGCTGATATCCTCAGGAAATGTAACACATCAATCACTATTCACTAACTGGAATTTAAAAATATGACTGTTGTGGCTGTGTGTTTAGATTGGACAGACTTATGAGGAGTACCAGTTTTGACACAACTTGTCCCTTTCACCTAATGCTGTATCTTTGCCTAACATCTCTCCCACGCACCAGTGAGGGACAGTTTGAAATCCTCTTTTCCACAGGGTTTAATTACCTTTAAGCCTTATGGCTGTACCAGCTACTAATAGGCCACAACATACACTGAATGCCTTCAATTTCCAACAACAAGAAAGGGCGAAGATCTTACCTTAACCCTGGTGAACTCAACAAGCTTCCTGCTGCTGCTCTACTTATCCTCCTCTCGTGTTGTTTCTTTTCATTTAGGTTAACAGATAGAAAAAGACAGAAACTAAACCAAAATTCTTCAGGGGTGAGGGTTATCATTCATTCTCCATCACTATCTGAAAGAAAAATTGCTTGTAAACAAAAACGCACTACTCACATGTCCACATTCACAAGCTCAAAATTGGCAAATGACAACCTGTGATTGTGACAGCACCTTTTATATATATAGATCTGTTCCATACCAACATGTCAATCTATCTGTTGTTTTACAGGGTTTTGTAAACCTTCAACTTTGAATTATAAAAGACAAGCAGTAAGATTCAAGATTAATGCATACTCCAAAATCTGTACCAGAATAAAGTTCTCCACGCTCTTTCGTCCTATTTTTCTAACTCATCAGACACACGACACTAACTAGCAGTTATTGTGGAAGTCCCTCATTTTGCATTAAAGCACTTATTCTGTGTAACCATGACGAAGAGAAAGCATGTTGAAAAACTCAAATCTCTCAGCAGCTGGTTGTTGTTACTCTATTGTGATTGCTAATGGCAGATGAAAAGAGTAAACTGAACCAATCCAATCAGATTGTCCTTGCAGTAGGGGAGTTGTGCAGCACTGTAGAGTGCGGAATGGGGGATATTTTTACAAAAAAACAATTACTTTACAACTGAATCATATCTCTGTTTGCCAGGATATATGATATTCTTGGAGAAACCACTACTACTTCTGTTTCTGGAATCACTTTTCTGCTATTTCACCCCCAACTGACAGGAGCGGAGTCGGGGCTAAGGTAAGGTAAGGTCAACTTTATTGTCCCCGAAGGTAAATTTGTCTTAGGCACAGCCCTACGGTCTGTTGCTTTAGACAAAAACATAAAATCATCACAGAAACACAAGAAGCATTTGACACGATGCTGGACAGTTGCACCACATAAAGGAAACCAAAACAAAACATTTTAGAAACATAAAAGAGACATTTGACTATACATTTGACATTAACAACACAATGGTTTAAAAATAAACTCTAAGCATTAAAATGCTAAGTGCCAAAGTGCTTGTGTATATATATTGCACAAGCTACGAACAGTCACACGGATGCCCTCTTACTCTGGCCTTGTTCCCTGACAACAAACAACGTCGAGCCTCTCCACTCCCTTTCAATTACGGGTCCATTCTGAAGCTTGCTATCCCCATACAGGCCTGTTAGATCTCAGAGGAGGAGAAAAGGCAGTAAATTGGAGAGCCACCCTGAGGGGATAATCCTTGTTCTGTGGCATGCTGAGGGTCAGCTCTTTGCATCTTGCATAGTAACGTGTAGAGCATGAGAAAGAGAGAGAAGAGAGACTGATTAGTCTGATTTGCTATGCATTCTTCTATCCATCTAACCCAGTGCAACACTGCCATCCACACATGCCCCCACACACACTTGCACAAAGCCTGACCTGCCAGCCAGCAGATCCTGAGATTAGCTAGCTAAAGGGCAGTGTCCACAAAGCGGAATGCACACAGAAAATCATCAGCAGAGAGACATGTCGGTCATCATCTTTTGACCTCACAGATAAACCACTAGCTGTATCAACTCAGTCACAGCCTGAAAAGCCACCACGCCCCGAAAGCAGCAGGACTACTTCTACATCAAATGCTGAGTGTGAATCAGACTCAGGCATTATAAATAATGATTAGCCACAAATCTGTCTAGGTCTCTGCATTCACATCTCTTAGATGTGCAGTCGCCATCACCCTCTCTGTGTGTGTCCATGCATGTGTGTGGTTACTAGCGGAGACATACTTTGCACAAAACGACTCTGTTAATGGTAGTCAAGTCAATGGCATGCTTGCAATTGTCATCCCCACAGTCAATTAACTCACAGAAAGGCTGGTTATCTCCCAGACAGTCTGAACTAGAGCCAGCAGTTTACCCGGGGTGTGTGATAGACATGAATGAGGGAAATAATACAAATTCTGCAATTAACACCGGTGCAAAGAAACTGAGGTCAAGTGAGGAGAACAGTTTTCAAAAAATCCCAAACCTACATTCTGAGCTAGGATTATGTTTAGGTTTAATCCCCATTAATTATCCCAACAAGTAGGTTTCAACACGAGTCTACAGCCATGATAGTGGCTCTGTGAGGCTGTACTTAGGCACAGCTTTGTTTGAGGTAAATGCTAATGACAGCATGCTAACATGCCCAAATGATAATTTTTACTTGGTGATGCTAAGGAGATATCATGTTTAACTTTTTGGGCTGCCCCCTAAAAGTCTATGGGTGGATGCATCAGTCTAGAAGACCCCGAGTTGACTCACATATTGTTGGTTTACTCACTGCACTTGCAGTGTGAATCATTTATGTTGGCTACACCAATGCTCTCAGCTCAACAACTTCTTAACCAAATGCTAGTGCAACGTCCTCTACTGTGGTCCAGTGTGGCTGAGTGTTTGGCTGTCAGCAACCCGGCAGGAGAGGCGATCCGCGGGCCGCTAGGATTTTATGACTGAGCTATTACCAGGACACACAAATACTTTCTCTGACTCTGTGATGAAATCTGATGTTTTCACATCACAGATAATGAACAAACACATATAAATGTGGGTCTTATAATATATATCGCAGATTTAAAGGTAAGGTGTATTTAAGAAAAGACATCAGTACTAAGCTTGAGTGGTTTGTACAAATGATAGCCGCAAATGACGGCCCTAATATTTACCACATTCACCAAAAGTATTAGCCAAATTTGAAATATTTTCCTGATGATGAACCCAGATGCGGACAACAATGTTGGCTACCCAGTTTCATGGCAATCCATCCAATGGTTTCTAAGACTTTTCAATCAAAACCACAAATGTCAACTTGGTGGCACCAGTAAAATGTCAGGGGAACATCAAAGACAGAAGGATTCACTCTGTGGGCACCATGAATGTCTGTACAAAAATTCAGGGCAAAAATCAAATACTTGTTATGATGTTTCAGTGTGGACGAAATTGGTGGCCCGACTGACCAACCAACATTGTCTATCCCGGAGCCATGCTGCAAGCAAGGCTAGAAAGCCTGAGACGCAGCTCCACATGCAATCGGAATGGGTCCACATTAATTCATGTTATACATTTTTAGTCTGTTAAGGCACCTCCCTAAGCATTCAAAGCAAACTGCTTTCTATCAGGCCTTTTTCATCTCCTTTTTTGACCCCTGATAAAACAAAAATCACTGTCGATTGTATGCCATATTTGCACTTGTTTTTCTTCATGTGACCTATTCTCTTAATTGGTGATTCGGTGGTACATATGTTAGCGTGTGTGCTCAACATTAGAACAAGGGTTTTGACTTCCTCTAAAGATTATTTCCCGTAGGGGACGAGAACACAGTGAATGAAAAAAGCATTGACCCAATGTTCTTTAAGCAATTATTTGAACCATACAAAAAGGATATGCCTTAAAGAAAGAGGATAACTAGCTAGATAAAAGAGAGGACTAGATAGACAAAATTAATACAACTCATCTAAAACCACCTAGGAGACAGTAGCTAGCATGTGTTAATTGAGCACTACATTAAATAAGCACGCATCAGATGGCACCTTTCCATTCAGTCGTTGATCAGCTATGGGAGAATGTTGAGAATCGACTGAGAGTCTCAATTTTCAATAGCAATCACCGTGTGGCATCTCTTTCTCCAATTAGGACTTGAGAGTAGGAGAGATGAATCCAGTGGGAGCCGGTGTTCCTTTTGAATAAGTATATTGTCTACTTTAATATTCTCTCTTCTCTTTCTCTCTCTGACCTGTAAATGATGTGGACACTGTTGAGCCCACAAACACATTCTGTCAGCAGCTATTGTCTGCCGCTGGGTGAATTAATTACTACATGTAGTTTTACTTGCAAACAACTCTTGCATTTGCGTGACTTCAACTGTAAACAATTTGGCTTTATGGAGAAAGTAAGTCATCCATGCAGACTGAGTTTATTCTGGTGAAAGCAGGAAACTGGTCTGTGTTTAGGAAGGACTTTAAAGGCCAAAAATTCCTGGAATCAAACAATCAATTGAAATGTGCATGCAAGATGACCCCCTATAACACATCATATCTTTTTTCAAATGTTGTAATGTTTTTTTTAAAAACTTTTTATCATATTTATTATTCGTTTCTGTTGCAGCTTCGTAGAATTTTTTTTAAAATCTTGTATGTAATCATACATTGAATATTTTCATTGTAAACGGCACTGATTTTATTCACAAATAATAATTATGCTGACCCACCGCAAAAGAGAAAGTAAAATGATGGTAACAAGGCTGTAAAAGTAATAAAAAATTAACACCACACCAAGTGGCATATTACTTTATATGTCAGCTGCCAAACCATGCCATCTTACAATAGCTAATTAGCACATAGAAGCAAGTGTTAAAACAAGCACTGTAAAAGCCACAGGTGTCTACGGGATTAAATATCATATTTCCCATTGGGTTGTTGTTGTGAAATGGCATAAAATATGTAATTAGCTTACAGCTCTATTTCTGTGTTAAGCTGCTTATTTACAAAATATAATGCAATACATTGAAATACATTTTAATGGGTGACAATATGATTGAAATTGTAAAAAGAAAATTAACTGTGTTCCATGAGGAGTTCTGGAGATTTGTAGTATTTGTTTGAATTTGCATGATGTGTTAAAATGTGATTGCAAATGGTTAAAAGTATACAATTTAATTAGATTTTTTAATGTATTTATTTCAGCTCAAAGGATGGCAATGGATGTCTATCACTCGGTCTGTTGTCCAAGACTGATATATCTCAACAATTATACAATGGATTACCATTAAATTTTGTCCAGATGTTCATGGTCCCCAGAGGGTGAATCCTATTGACTCCGGGGATTCCCTGACCCTTTTTCTCTAAAGCCATTATGAGGTTGAAATATCTTGACAACTACTGGATGGACTGCCATGAAATTTGCTACAGATATTCATGGTCCCCAGAGAGTACATTCTAATTACTTTAGTGATTTCTGACTTTTCTTCTAGTGCCACCAGTAGGTCATAGTTTTCATTTATTCATTAATGTTAGCATATATTTTGATGTGTTTTTTTAATGATGACTTGCCCGAAGTGTGAGGCTAAGGACAGCATACTCCACATATTCTGTAGTTATTCTATTCTGCATTACTGTGCATTCAAGCCCAGCATATGACAGCAACTTCTTTCCCAATTACCTCATCCCCACCTAAACATCTGTTAAAAAAAGACAAAGGCTGGACCATTCAATCAACTTTTCCATCTAAAGTAAAAGACAGCCGTGTCTTATACTACAAAGTATGTTCTCCACTGACTGTACATTCACATAGCAATTTGGAACTGTGTTTATTTGTGTGTGTGTGTGTGTGTGTGTGTGTGTGTGTGTGTGTGTGTGTGTGTGTGTGTGTGTGTGTGTGTGTGTGTGTGTGTGTGTGTGTGTGTGTGTGTGTGTGTGTACAGCCTAAAAAAGAAAGAAACAAACTATATACTGTCCAAGATGGCAGAGAAAACAGAGCAGTAACAGAGAGAGATGGAGGTAAGAGCAGAAGGTAAAAATCCAATTTCCATTTAAGGCAGTCATTTAGTTTACAAGGTAACTTTAAACATGCTTTCTCTAAGAATCTAGAAGATATCACCCAATGGTGCCTCACTGGGCAGTGAAGATGACTAGTCCATCCAGATCTCATAACAGGCTTACTGAAAACTGCAGAACATGTGTGCACCAAATGTGGAGTAGAGAGAGATCCATTGAAATCCATTGCTTTGTTCATAAAGCACTTTCCCATTTATTACAAAGTCCATCACATTCAAAACAACCTCAATATGGAAAAAGAAAAGATTGCTGGAATTTGAATTATTCATTATTTCTCTGATTATCATCATTAATATTATTGCCAATATTGTCCAGGTGCTCAATTGTCTTAATCCTCTGATCCTTTAGCCTTAAATCCAGGTTTAGGAAAAATAAGACGGTTGTTGTTCCTGCATCAGAAATTACATTCAGGCTTGTGAGGGTTGTGATTTCAAACATCCAACTGGGAGCAAAATGGAGCAAATTGGGAGCCTGAATCAAAGAGGCTTGATAGAAAGAAGGAAATTAGTTTCTCCATATTGCTGATCAGTAAAAACAGTTTTCAACACATAACGAGACAATAGTCAGAGAGTCTGAGTGACACTTTTCATCTATAATTAAGCTGGTATTTTGCATGGCCATGGTGACAATGAATTTGGTGTCAAAATATGCCAGTGTGAAACTTAAGTTATCACTAGGTCTTGAGAAATCAACTCACCAAGCCAGTTTTGCCAACATTTCAACAAACCTGGCTTGGTAAATTAGCTGGTAAATCAGCTTCCTGGTCACCCACAGTTATTTTATTAGAAATTTCACCAAATTAACTGTAACATTGGGCATTACGAGGAAGCACCTTGTGTACTACATCACCTGTTTACCCGAAATTAGCTTTTAAACTGCTTTACCTTTTGGTCTAGCTGTCTGTCACATGAGCAAAGACCAGAAATTTTGACCAAATGTTTTACTATACGGATGTGTAGCAAGTGTGTGTGCGCTTCAGAAAATTCCCAGGATTGATAAAGTTTTATGAGACTTTGAGAGTGTATAGTTAAATTTGAATACATGCATTCCATGAGCACTGCTCAGTTTCATGATGATTTTCTTTGAAGGTAGTTTACAATGTTTTCTAAAACCATCTACTTATGGTTCACTTTGTATAGGCAATCTCCCTCTCTCACACATACATACAGTACACACATCCACATATATGCAAACAAAGCTGCTGCCTTTCAGGAACCTAACCTGGTTTGGGTTGTCCAATATCTTGGATCACTCTGGATAAATAATTTGCCCTTCCACTTCCTCCCCACTCAATCCCGTCTCCACACACCCACACACATACACCACAGGCCTCTGCAAACTGTTAGCAAACACGGCATGTGATATTACAACAATTAACAATTATGCACTATACAGCACTGGTACATTAAATTTATGTTTCTGTCTGCGCCTCTTGCAGATGCGATGGTGCTGGGTGTCATTGGAAAATTTTATCGCTGCTTGGGTAATAGAATCTGGGAGTGAGGTGGGAGGGGTCTGAGAGATTGTGTTGTCAGGGCTCCCTGACAGACGAGCGGAGCCTTTTCTTGCAGACCCTTGTAAACCCATCCTAATCCGACCCCCCTTTCTCCTGCTCCTTCTAACCGCTTTCAGTTTAATGAGTTTTATTGGTATGAAAGTTCAAACAATATTTCTAAGGCAGCTACATACAATTGACGTACAGTGCATTCAGAAAGTATTCAGATCCATTCACTTTTTTGACCTTTTATATTGCAGCCTTATGCTAAAATCATTTAAATTAATTTTTTCCCCTCATCAATCTACACTCAATACCCCATAATGACAAAGCGAAAACAGAATTTTAGAACTTTTTGCAAATTTATTTTAAAGAAAAAAAACTGAAATATCCCATTGACAGTAAGTATTCAGACCCTTTACTCAGTACTTAGTTGAAGCACCTTTGGCAGTGATTATATTCTCGAGTCTTCTTGGGTTTGATGTGACAAGCTTTGCACACTTGGATTTGGGGATTTCTTGTCATTTTTCTCTGCAGATCCTCTCAAGCTCTGTCAGGTTAACTGGGGACCATCAGTGGAAAGCCATATTCAGGTGTCTCGGGAGATGTCCAATTGGGTTCGGGTCAGGGCTCTGGCTGGCCCACTCAAGGACATTCACAGAGTTGTCCCTAAGCCACTCCTGTGTTGTCTTGGCTGTGCGCTTAGGGTCATTGTCTTGTTGGAAGAGACATAAACACAGAGGACAGACCCATATGCAGACACTGAAGCAGAGCTAATGCAGTTGAGAAGTTTAATAACAACAAAGAGGAACAAAAGGCTTATGGGAAGGTGAGGCAGTCAAACAGTAAAAGCAGTCCAAAAAACAGACAAACAAATCCAGCAAGGAAGAGGCAAGAATCTGAGATCCTTAAAAAGCAGGCAAAAGGGTCCCAGCAGAAGAAACACACAGTAACTAAACTAAACATGATGTTCTGGCAACTGAAAAGGGGGACAACAAGGCTATAAATGCACAGAAGACTAATAAACTAATGAGATACTAGTGACACAGAAAAACTGTGGTAAAAACACAAAGGCAGGAAAGAAAACACCACAACTAACACACAAAGTTAGTAATTTAAAAATAAAACAAATGCTACACAAAAAGTTTAGGTGGGATGTTACACAAAGGGGCAGATCGTGACAAGGTGAACCTTCAGCCTAGTCTGAGGTCCTGAGCACTCTGGACCTTGTTTTTACTAAGGATATCTTTATACTTTGCTCCATTCAGCTTTCCCTCAACTTTGACCAGTCTTCCTGTCCCTGCTGCTGAAAAACACCCCAACAGCACGATGCCACCACCACTATGCTTCACCGTTGGGATGGTATTGGGCAGGTGATAAGCAGTGCCTGGTTTCCTCCAGAAGTGACGCTTAGAATTGAGGCCAAACAGTTCAATCTTGGTTTCATCAGACCAGAGGATCTTGCTTCTCACAGTCTGAGAGTCCGCTAGGTGCTTTTTTGCAAACTCCAAGCTTCTATCTCGTGTCTTTCACTGAGGAGAGGCTTCCATCTGGCCACTCTGACATATATTTCACATTGACAAGTACATAAAAGGTGGAAAAAGTGAAGGGATCTGAATACTTTGTGAATGCACTGTATGTCAATTGTATGTAACTGCCTTAGTAATATTGTTTGATGATTTAGAAAACTTGTGAATTTCTGTGTGAGTGTGCAGCAGGGTTGCTAAAATTGAAAAAAAAAAAAAAAAACCATAACAATATAATAATTACAGCAACTTGATATCTCATGAAGAAGGAAACAAATGGGAAGACAGTTTTCATGTGGTGATCAAATGGTTTTCTCTCTGGTGTTGGCATGCACTGATATATTTTTCAGCCTCCAGGGCACTGTAAGTTTTCTGTCCAGCGAGGTATTGAATTATAAATTTTGTCTGTACATTTATATATTATTTTAGTGAAGAACTTAATCATTATCTAATCATTTTTTCCACAGTGGAGTAAAAACATTACATTTGTATGATATAGAATTCGATTGGCAGAATCGACACAGGAGGCTTTCTCTAGGCAGCTAGGGTTGTTTGAGTCTATGGTTAATGAGTCTAGATGGTTAATATTTTTCTCAGTTTAAAGTGGTTCCCCTGGTCAGGTAGTTGGCTAGAATTTACATAAAGATTAATAGTTTTATATTAATACTGAAGTTTTCTTTGCGCCATGGTTCATTGATTGTGGTTTTCTTTCATTATTATTTGGTTGAGGAGGGTTGTTAGTGGAGTTAAGCTTCAGGACCAGCAAGATGAGCAGCACTCTTCCCCATGTGCCCCTGTATAAGTGGGTACAAATAACTGTCACTGGAAAATTAACACTTATTATCATAGAAAATTAGGTTTTGCATTGTCTTTACTACTGTAAAGAGATTTGATCTGACCTTACTCTATGTAATAAATGATGCAAATTTGTTTCTTAATCTCCTTTGCTCTTCCTTTAAAGTGGCTATAATCAATATTTTTATAATAACAATGTATGAAATTGCAAAGAGAAAACAATGTGAATTGGGTTGCTCCTACTAATGAACACCGACACAGTAAGCAACTAGCTGGTGAACAAAGTGGAGCATTTAGCAGCTAAAGAGCCACAGATTTCCCCTGGGAGTTGGTAAGGACCAAAAACAGAGCTAAAAGAAAGTGAATATTGGACTTACATTCATCAGATGGCCAGAAACAGGGCTCCAAATGACTGATAATGTTTCTTCATAACTGGTGGATGTGAAAACAAGCAACTGTTTGCTGACGAATTTGTCATATCATCTCGTTAATATTGGCCAGAATCAATCAATAATTTTATTTTCCTTTTTTATCTTCTTGTATATTTCTCATGTGCAAACTCCCCTGTCTCTTTGTTAGTATTTCTCTCATTCTCCCTCATTTGGATTATGTCCACATCATAAACAATGAGCAAAAGGCCTTCCAAAATAGCCCAGAGTCCAGTCTGCACTGAAAATGATAGGCGCACTGCCAAAGCACATTATTACACTTTGGCGGTAATCGAGGGTCATAAGTGTTACCTGTTCAGCGAGGCTGAGTAATTCCTGAGGTGATTAATTTGTTGTTATTATTTACGAGCCTCAATCATTTTTGAATACTCATGCAGGTAGCTGATAACAGAAAAATATGTCAATGACACAACCTGCATTGTGTGATCAGCAATGGTCAAACACAGGGATTTGGAAGGATGGCTCTTAACATCACTGATGAACAGTATGCTAGCCATGTTTGTTATGTTATGTTATCATACTTCATCTTTTTCAAAAAGATTACTCTACATAGGAGTTTTGAAAAGCTATCTTTTTGTTGATCAAAAATACTAACATAATGTGGATTTTGTTTGTTTTTTTTAAAAGCCAAAACAGTTTTGTTTTCAAGTTTGTATGCTTCAGAGTGGACATGGTCTTACAAAGATGTGCAGACACACACACACACACACACATGGTGGTTCTCTGTCCTGTAAAGTCACAAGCTCAGTAGCAGATAAGTAGCATAGTGTGTGAGAGAGATTATAGTGAATATGGAAGGTCAACAAGTGTAAAGAGACTGAGAGGGAGGAAGACAGGAAAAGCAGACGAGAGAAAGAGAGAGTGTGTGTGCGCGCGGAAGTGAGCGTTTCCAGAAAATCATGGAATATACAAGATAATTAGTGGTCAAACTTTCCCTAAACACTGGACATGGTGAGTTATATAAGATGTGTTTGAGTGTTTCCATATGAGTGCTCTATGTGTGTGCGCAATTTTTGCATGTGTAAAAGTGATTGTGTAAACCCTCTGAGGTGTAGTTTAAAGACTATTTAACATTTAACAGCTAACACAATAAAATAACTAATCCCAAACCTCACCCAGGCTGACATTTACAACATAGATACACAGTTTAGAGGCACACACATATACATAAAGAGCAGATGCCTACATATAGTGAGACATATAGGCACACATATAGTACATGAACACGCACACACACTCCTTCGGGTTTTTCGAGTGAAAACTAAGATTCTATTTCAGAAGATGGGCCTCTGCTTGAATTGGTTTGCCACTTGGGAGAGAAAGAAAAAGAAATGGATTGCGGGGACAATCTCTGATTAATAAACCATGAATGTGGTTTCCCCGTGCGTGTCTGTGTTTATGTGCCTAAAGGTGAGATGGTGGGAAATGGAAGTCGTTTAGACCAAGCTGATACTGAAGGACTCTTGATGTGATGTAGCAGTGTGTGTGTGTGTGTGTGTGTGTGTGTGCAGAATTGTTTGAGTTTATACACATCCAGCTCTTAAGTAGTTTCTTCTATCTAAAGAGGGAGTAAATTAGGAATGCCACTTTGCTGTGTCTTGCATGTCAAACAGGGACATCTAGTCACAAGAGATTTATTTTGCTTTGCAAAATGCTTTTTTTTCTCTCAGCTGGTAGCTTTTCATGGATTACATTGCACAAATAGACAACTTTGACACTTGTGACTTGACATGAATGGACAAAATGCTAGTGGGGTAATAACTGGTACTGCTCTCTTCTTATTAGAAGATTTAATCTATTTTAATGTGTATATTCAAATGTGACCAAGCCACATCAAAGACAGAAAGAAAGACAGAAAGAAAAAGAAAGACAGAAAGAAAGAAAGAAAGAAAGAAAGAAAAGTTATGGCCTTGAGGGAGCATTGAGTTTTGGATCTCGATATGCTTGACATTTATAGGAATGGATCACAAGCACAGTCTCTGTGTAGAGAGGAATGTGTAGACATGGTATAATAAAAGGGATTTTTTTTTTTTAGGCCCAGACACATTGATTGACACTAAGTGTATTTGGAGGCATGGAATACTCCCACATTCCTACAGAAACAAAGAAATGTTTTTTTTTTCTTTTTAGAAGAAAGAGCATGGTAACTCAGGACATACTGTATGTAAACTAGAGGCATCTTGCAGCCACTGCTACAACACATACCGGCTGTGGGTCAGTGTTGGGCATGTTTTTTTTTTTTCTTGTTATGGACCTGATGAGAGCGGTTTTCACAAGTATGTGTTATAACTTAAATGATATGTTTTTATTTATTTGTACTATATAGGTCAGATTTTTTAGAAATCTGGACATTTTAAGAGCTCACACTGATGTTTACAGTCTTGGTTTTAGTTTGCATCCTATCACCATGCACTGCCATTCCTACTGAACAGACCTGAGTGTGACTCAGTACAGATTATTCATCCTTGTGACACTTATGTGGACAATTCAATTCATTAAAATGTCTTTCTTACTCTTCTACATCATGTTTAAATTCAAATCCATCTGCTTTCCATGCTCCAAAATGTTCCCTAAGCTGCATCTCAAAAGCCAAAATGTCCGACCCGTCCTGATTGGATTTGCAATGCAAAAAAAAGTAATAGTCATTTCAGTGGGAGATGACCTTGAGGAAACTTTCACAAGTGTGAATTTCCAGCAGTTGTTAAGACTAATGTCTTTTCCACGTGAATGTCATTGAATGGTATTGCGTTAGGTTTTGTGGGCTGATATCAACTAATGCATGTGCTGTATGTGCACCTGTGCACGTGAAAGGTTTGGGTAAGACCGCTAACAGACAATGAAAAAATAGACAAAATCTCATCATTCCAAATTGCAGTACACAAGACACAGCCCAGTCAACCTTAGACAAAAGCATTCATTGTTTGATTGTTTGATTGTTGAGTTTCTTAAAATGAATCAACAGGAAGTGGTTAATTAGCCAGCAGAGGGACACTTGCAAGACTGAATATGAGACCATTTAATGGCCGACTGATTTCCCCCAGTGCTAATATTGGGACAAAATGGATGGCAGTTCAGATCAGCTCCAACATAGAGGATATCTCTCTTTTGTATGTCTGTAAAGTCTATAAGTGTCTTCACTACTTTAATAGTTTTTTTAAAAAATGCTCTCTCATCAAAGGCCATGGAGCTGTATCCTGCACTGGGCAGGGAAAGTGACTCAGAAACATTTGCTTCCTTCAAATGGAACCTGTGAGCTCTTGGTTATGACATGGGAAGTCATGTTCACAGTATTCTTGGCAGTCAACTGGCTAAGTCGTGAGAACACCACTGCTAGGCAACAGCAAAAAAGACACCAGAAGACTCCTCGGTGTTCTCTTGAATATTAACGTTACTGTCGGCGTCTAGAGGCCACAGTGGCAAACAATCTTAGCAAGTTAGCAGGTGGGTTGCGTAATGCAGCAAATGCAAAGGCATAATAACAGAGGGAAAAGATGAGGCCTTTTTGGAATATTCAACATTTTCTTCAGACATATCATAAAATTATGAAGAAAAACTCTTTGCAACTAAAATTACAATACATTAACTCACCACCCAACAAAAAATGAACTTCCATGGCCTCTGCCATTTCTGAAATGTCAGCAAACAGGGGAGCACTCATATGGACTCTTCTGGTTTACAGGGTATACATAACCGCATTTCAAGGCAGCAATGATCTGTTCTTTCAGCCACTGTTGCCAGTGTTCTTAAAGAGCAGCATCCCCAGCTGCTCCACTCAGTTGCCAACAGTGTCGGATTGTGACTCAGCTGCAGCATCCAGGCGTGAATGGGTTTCAAGTTTTACATGGGGAAAAAAAAGCATGTATGCTTAAAAACAACTGAATGGAAAATATGCGTATGAGGAAAATTAAGGCCTTAACGGGCTAATGTGCTCAATAGTTTTAACTCTGTAGTGTATTATTTTCAAATTATCCAACAAGATACGTGGTCTTCCACTGATGACCACTGAGTTTATACTGGTGACAGTATGCGATTTGCACGTACTGTAAATCACAGATAGAGGCTCACACTTGCTGCAGAATAAACCTGTAAAAAATAAACTCTTTAGTAGCAACAGCCAATTGAATGGAAACATGTCTTCTATCAAATGAAGTCCAATTTTAGTTTTCATCTTCATAAAGAAAGCACTGATTTATAAGTTAAATCTCTCTCTAATTTTCCTCAGAAGGTGTAGGTGTAGTTCATAAGATGTCAACAGACACTTAACTTCATTCTAAAATTACTCGCTACTGAAAGAAAGTGAAACCTAGTCTTATTAAATAAATAATAGCAAAAGCTGGTGGCATTTTCCACGAAGCACGTATTTACAATGTACTACAGATTACATGCACTCCAACAATACATTATAATATTCAAAATATGTCTCAAGAATTTACATGAACCGTCACAATATATTATATTGGCTTATTAACAGTATTAAGGTATTACACAGATGATCACTACCCTTAACAAATAATTGCCTTTATTTGCTCTATTTTTCATTACGCTAGTCTGCTGGATATAATATAAGCAGTTGTATAAGATTTGAGCCATTACACATATTTGGTTGTTCCAAATAGACTAATAAGAAAATTATACTTCTGCTGTTCCTGGCGTTTGCCACACAGTAACAATTGTCAAAATGTAAAACACAAACATATACTCATTAAAATTAGTTCAATTTGGCTGTAGAAACTGTGATACAATACAAAAGAAGAGGAGTTCGACAGAAAACTAATGCCAGTGTGAAGTGTTCTTCAATCCACAAATTTTCTGATGTTATCTTTTGAGACATCTGAGAAGGTGGGGTCTGTGGGGCCGTGCAGAGCCAGCATTCCCAGACAGCTGGCGACGATCTTCTAAGAAGGTTGTGGCTCTGCCTGTGCATTCAAACTTTGAATGTGTGTCATGCTCTGTCAAGGTTGGGAATGTGGACTCTGGTGTCGGGATCAAAAAACAGCATGATGGTTGTAACCTGCTCCTGTCAGAGCCCTACAGCAAAGGATGTTCACTAGCTACTGAATCGTATGTTTTCCAAATGAAAATGAAAACATAGGGATTTTGTTTCAGTCATACAAGAGATGCAGGTATTGCAACTCACAAATTTATAATATAATGTTAGCCTTAGGCTAACATGGACTTGCCTTAATATTTGTCTCACACCAACCTCAATCCCATAAGTTAACTGTATTTTTACAGCTGTTCAAATCTCTTCAGTTGACATTGTAACACAAGAATGCATGTGTAGTGTTATTGGTTAATACATGAATGTCATGTTGTACTCAATACGAACAACAAAAGGCAAGCATTCTGGCCAAAAAAAAAAAAAAGAAAAAAGAAAAAAGCCAGTGTGGTCTCTTTAATCCACTGGAGCACAAAGTGGGCAGGATGTTTTGCTGCTTATTATGCTGCAGCCGTCAAAGCTGCTTCTTCAGTCCAAACTGCATTCAACTTTTTTAACCTCTAGGTCTTGGGAACAGACCAAGCACACCAGCGAAGTAGAGCAGATCATTACACCGATGAGTAAGAAAGAGATGAAGCTAAGAAGGGACAGTTTAGAGATAAAGGTGAAGAAGAAAAAGGATAGGTGAGGGACTGGAGGGGAGAGAGAGAGAGAGAGGGCGAGACAGACAGAGAGAGAGAGAGAGAGAGAGAGGGCGAGACAGACAGAGAGAGAGAGAGAGGGCGAGAAAGACAGAGAGAGAGTGAGAGAGAGAGAGAGAGAGCGAGACAGACACAGAGAGAGAGAGTGCGAGAGAGAGACAGAGACAGACACAGAGAGAGAGAGAGCGAGAGAGAGACAGGCAGACAGAGAGAGAGAGAGAGAGAGAGAGAGAGGTCCAAACAAGCTGTCCAGTTTGGCTTCTGCTAAGGGAATTGAGAAACAGGAAATCAATAGTGGCGGCCACCCAGGCAGCCAAATAAAGGAGGCTTTACAGTGCCATACAGCAAATAATGACTACACATTAATAAGGAAAGTGCTGTTTGAGGGGAAAATGAGATGCCATTGTATGCTGTGGCCTGGTTGTGGAATGAGAAATTGACATAGAACCGGTGCTGCTAAAATATGAAATGCAATGCAAACATCCATACTTCAAAAAAATGGACATGATGATGGTTATTTAGTGCAAGTACCTAAAACATGACAAAGTGCTGTTTACCTTATGGCTTTATGTCATAGTGGTTTAATGTGAAATCAATATGACAGTGGGCAAAAAAATGCTACAAAGAGTAAATTAAAGGTTGGACAGAGACAAACAGAAGGACTTCAAGGTATCTGCAACCTGCATAGTCTTCAACCATTTCAACCAGAGATGTCGCCTTTTTTCTATCCTCGCAAAAACCCACAATGCAACTTCACCACGGTTTGGTTGAGGATTTTAGTGTGTTATGCTTGTATTGCCTAATGGAGCCTCACACCCTAGCCTCAATCAGAGATGAGGGGCAGGCCACAGAGGTCTGGTAAGTTCACTTCTTTCTAACGCCACACCCTCAGATTTTTTTCATTTTCAAACTTGATGTCTTTAGCTCCACTAAAAAAAGTGACTTCACTTAAGGTAATTTTTTAAGACTTTGCACAGCACCCTCTGGAGCCACAAAAGGCTTTATTAAACTTTCTTCCCATACAATGTGCATTTGCGCTCCCCAAGACCTCTACACAGACCTTGATGTGTAAAATTGGTGGAGGTGCCCTTTAATCCCAGGTAAATAATGGCTAAAGAAATAATACATAAATCACTCTAGATCGAGGAGTCTTATTGCAAAATGAGATATATCCATCATTCAGAAGAGAAACAAAAATAAAAACAAAATTATGTTAAGCAAGGAAAGTAGCTTGCATTTCTTTAGTGACTAAATGGTTTGAAAAAATGTATGTGGTTTCAGGTGCTAATATTTTTCAAAGATAAATATAGCTTTGTGAAACTGAGCTCATCATTTTTTGGAATTTGAGACCTGAAACCTTCTTATGCTCGTCATCCATTACAGGCTCCCACTGTAATACAGACCTGCCAATTTATCGGTAATTCTTCATTTAAGTCTCATCCTTTCCACTGGTTTATCTCACTCTGTTGAAGTCAGCCAGTAACTGACGAGAATTGTGCAGTCAGCTTTTTCCTTAAAGGTCACATGGGAAAAAAAAAAAAAAAAAATCCTACCGACAGTGATGGCTACACTGGGATTAGCTCTTCCACCGTCGCTGCTAATTTCATCTTAAACCTGACCAAATGTCAGCAGCACGCCTGTTTGAGGCTCCTGCGGAGTAGTGTCAGCTTGTGGTGGTTAAAGATGGTTAGGATGGTTAGGATGGTATTGAATGGTGCTACAGTCATTAGCTGTGGCATGAGAAGGGATTATGCCTTGTGTGTCTCTGGGTATAGAGTTACACTCAAAGAATACTAAAGAAAATGTCTTGACCCATAATGCATGCTAATAACATAAACAGTATCAGCAGGAATGCATTCTGGTGCATCTGAAAGTGATTATTTAATGATACAGAGTGAGCCTATTTTATATTTCTTCACCAGACACTAATATTTAATGGTTAACAGAACTGTAACATCCACAAAGGCAAGTCAAAAATGACTAGTCAACACTGCTAACTGCTCTTGAAGGAGATGGAAATGGTAAAACCGAAGGGAGCCGCAGAGACGGGTTGTGATTCTCTATGGGCTCATCACTATGAGGAACCCCTATCGCATTACACAGTCATTTGAAACCTTGTTATTATGCATAAAAACATTGACTATAGCAGATTCATTGGTTAAGACAACAGGTTCTCTCAAACGTCAAAATATGTCAAACTGAAGGGCAAGTCACATGTAGAAGACATATGAAAACTTTTAAATATGGTTGTACAACAGCTTATTAGCCATTATCCAGAATGGAGAGAATGACGGTAAGGGCCATTAACGTAAGAATCTTCCCTGCTCTGTCGCTGCCTTCAACCTTAGAATACCAAACATTTTTGGAGTAACCTGGCTCTCCCACCAAAGATAGTTGATTTTGACATCATTAATGTAGGAATTTCTACCTACATGTTGCCTTTTAGTTTGATGAATCATTTTCTCTGCAGCTGTTTCATAACTGTATTTCTCTCCATAGTACTTTCCTAAGGATGAATAAGAATATACAGGCCTCTTGAATATAATAAGGGAAATTAGTGACACTGCCTGTGACTTATACAGTATATTCATGACTAAATGCATATTTTACAAATTTGAAACATAATACTCCTTATTAGAACTCTTTGTTTAAAGTACATATAGCGTGTTATTCAAATCTGACGTCAGTTGTCCATATCCATGTCATTTATTTTCATAATAAATTGGGGTGCAATATCATAATCTGTGCTTAAATGGATATAATGCATCCGATGTAATTACAGACATGCTTTCATACCGACAAGCACTCATCAAATTTAATAAGACTAATAAGTGACTTTACCATTACACTGCGTAACACCAGCGCTGCCTGGAAAACTATAATGCATTATACAAAAATGAAACTGATCCAGCATCTACTTTGGCCATTGTTACCCTCCATTGGATTTACTGTGTACCTGAGATCATTCTTTCGCTAACCTCTGATTCAAACTGGCGCCTGCTTTTTGAGGTAGGAATTAACACGTCAGCACTTTCCTCACTTGTGCTCAGTCACACTTGGGCAGTACAAACTCTTGGTTTCGAGAGTGTGCGACCGAGAAGAGAAACAGAGCGAGATAAAGTAATAATAGTGGAGACCTGAAGGCAAGGATGGAGTAGCAAGAGAGACGAAGCATTTAACAGGGCCTTACTCAATACAAGGATGATGTAGATAACTGATGGTAGCCAATCAAGGCGGCTAGAATGGAAGGCTTCCTTGTTTGTTGAGCTGTAAGGAGATTACTTACATCGATCCACAACATCTTATCCCCCAAATCCCTCTCTAACACTAGGCAGCCTCCAGCAAATACAGATCTCATGCTCCTTGTTGCCACCCCATCCTGGCAGTGTGCTTCATCCTGTGTGTCAGGATATAATCAAGACAACAGAGAACACAAAAGAGAGTACAGACGCCGACAACCAAAACAAAGAGAGGGCTTCAAAACGCCTGAGGGGGGACTTAAAAGATTATTTTTAAAAAGAAACCCTGTGTATTCCAAACCAATTCAAAGGAATAAAACAAACATGAAGATATGCACTCCTCATTAGAAATGAATAGGTGTCAGTTTCGGAAAAAGTATCATTCCCAATTTTATGGTCCAAAAGTCTCAGGATCTCAGCATTTACAGTTGTCAATCCTGTATGTCAACATATGGTGTACCTTTTACAAATGAGAACATAGAGGAAGCACCAAATGGATCACATAGAAATTATATATTTCAAGTCTTTTTTTTTTTTTTTAATCAAAAAAATATATCAAACAAATACCAATTATCTGTTTTGGAAAACCATCTGCAGTACTGTCTGCAGGTCAGATAAGTTGATGTGTGGGGTCCAACACCAAAGCTGAGAAACTAACAGAACTGAAAATCAACAAGAGAATGTTGCACAGGGACACACAGGAAGAGAACTAAATGCTGTCTGTAACCCAGCAGGGCTGTTCAAACTTTCAACCACCCTGAGAGACGAAAAACTTCTATTACAACTAATTCACATTCAGGCACTATTTTCCATAGTTTTGACTCAGTTTGGGTGGAGAAGAGGGTGAGAGATTACACTCAGGCTGGCAGCCGGCCAATTGCAACGTTTGAAGATGTCCTTTTGATCATGGTTTCATATAGTGTTTTCTTTTCTCACAACATTAATTAGTGCAGCCGGCCCACAAGACTCATCGCTGCCATCAGAAGCCTCTTTAGTTCGAATTCTCCATTAGCGAGTGAACATGTTCACACACGCAAACACAGTCAAACAGATTTGTTAAGTAAATGAGAGTAGCTTTATAGCAGCCCTCTGTGAACAATAAACAGACATTTACATATCTATAAAAAAAATTGGCAAGATGATAGGACATGGCAGAGACCCAGCAACATGTTGCAAGAAGACTTCGACTCTTAACCAACCTCACCTCATACAAGCATTTGTTAAAAATACATAGTATGCAAAATATGTACATACAGTATCTTCATCCCACTCCAAAATTTCCTCTTGCAGAGTGTAACGGCCAAATCAAACCAGAGCGGAAGAAAAACAAAAGATAAAACTGCTAAACTCTTCCAAACAATCCTTAATCTTTCCATCCAGCATGTTAATAAGCACACCAGAGATGTCCACACTTTGTCTAATCCAGTTTATTCTTTCTTAGTAAAAGAAAAAATTGGAAAGGGGAGGCAAAAGGTAAAGCAATGGAAACAAAAATACAGAACTTTCCATGTTCATCTTCCCATGTTTTAACCACATTACAACCAAAATATGCAGCTCTACACTAAAGTGTAACTAAATCTGAAACACAAAAAGGGGTTAAATAAGGTTTTCTTTAAGATACAGAATATTCACTCATTCATTATGCATTTTCTGTTCATTCCTTCCACAGTCCACCAGGAAAACATTATGACAGGAATTATTTGCTGATTTTAACTTTCAGCACTTTGCTCACCCCAGCTCTCTTCCCTCATCTACAGCAAAAAAAGGAAAGGAGGAGGAGGAGGGGAGACAGGGAGGGTAAAATGAGGAAAAATAGAGCAATCAATAAGGGGAAAGATGAAAAAAGGAAGTCAAAGGCTGGAGGAGGAGGATGCATGTGAGCTCATCATGCTAGCAGAAGATCAAAACATGGGGCACTGGAAGGAAATAGGAACATTAAAGTACTGGAAAGAAGAATGAAAACCAAAGAATATGAACTCTTGTTTTCAAAACTAGTGGCAAAAATGACCTTAAACAATGTGGATAAATGAAATGAAGGCCTAAGACATTACAAGAGACCTGAAGAGTCATCACAGTCCCCAACGGGGACCTCTGAGTGATGCTTTTGCCAATTTCTGCCTCAGTCCAAGCTCAGAGTGTACAGCAACTTTTGATTTTACCTGTTTGTGCTCAAGGTGAACAACAGCTGAGCACATAGAACAACATAAAAGTGTGAGTGTGTGTATTAGTATACTGATGTGAGGATGTGTATGATGCAGACATTCCAGGTCCAGTCATAAACCATAAGCACACTTTAATCTCTGCCATTTCCTGTAAATGTAGTCTTCCTGAAGTTTATACACATCCAGCACACATAATCCACGTGTTGCTGAAAAAGACTATGGCTGTGAAGAGGAAATGTCTTCATGTGGAAGGGTTGTGGAGAATAAGTAGATAACGGTTGAGACAAAAAGAGGAAGACAGGGAAAATCCTCAACGAATTAAGTCTTGATCAATCAAATCCCAACATCGAAGACAGATTTGTGTGCAATCCGAGGACAACCAGCTCACTGTTCCTACTATCAGTGTGTGTGTGTGTGTTTGAGTCCGGTACACACTGCAACTTCTGAATTTGGATTTACAGTATCACCCCAGTTTCAACGTCCACAATGGCAGAAACGCCTTCACAATTATCTTAAAACAAAGGAGTAAAAGGTGTCCTGCAGTGGAAAATAGAAAGATCGAAGTTGGTGAGAGGAGGGGTGAAGATTGGGCTTCAATATCCTGAGGTGGATGATTAACAGGTGCTTGTGTTTCTAAAGGTTTAGGATTAAAGGTGGTGGACGGCCAGGGGGTAAGACACTGACTTAAACTGAGGCTGGCTAGCTCGGTTTGCTTCACAAAGTCCATGCTTGGCGTAGAGTAGAAAGCAGCTCTGTCTGACTTTGAGGTAAAGAATACAGTCTATAAACAGCGCCAAAGCAGAAGTGTACACAGAGGGTAACCATCCCTTTCTCCTCCTCCTCGTCATTCTTTGTTTGTTTTGTTTTTTTTCTTTTTTGAGGTAAAGAGTATAGTCTTAAAACTGGCTTCCAGGACAAATATTTGCATTTCCTCTCTTCATCCTTTTATTCGTTCTTACTCCACTCACACTTCGGTAGTCACGAGCTTGCAAAAATGTAAAGAAACTCTATATTTCTTTTGCTCTTTAATGTTCTTTCATTCCTTGGTACGGATTTTCCAAAAGGCATCTTAGCAGCAGGGATATGATCAAGCCAACAGAAACTGGAAACAACCGGGACATGGGTAACAGTGGGGTTTCAAAAGAGCAAGCATAATTTAAAAGAAAAAAGTGGAGGTTTGTATCCAAAAATCTGCAGTAATCTTGAAAAACAAAGTTAGACCAAAAAGAAAAGAAAAAAATCAAATCCCTGTTAGTGCTAAGACACCGTCTGATCACCGAGATTCTTCAGGAGCACTCCTCCCCTATGCGCTGGCAAGAGCGGCCCACCTTGCGGTCCAGCTTGACCATCTTTAGGACTGCCTCCTGACGACCACGGCCCAGGTGGTCAAACAGACACTCGTGCTGCTCTGGGAGCCGATGGAGCATACAGAAGACATAACCTAGAGGGTCGGTGAAGGGGGTACGAGTGCAAGAGAGGGAGAGTTGTCAATTATAGGCTGACAAAGTTCAGTGAATAAACAAATATTACTGCAGTTGTGAGCCAATGAATCTTACAACAACTTGACAGAAAAAAAGGACACAACGCAAAAAAATATTGCATTTTTGAAACCACTACAATTGATACAAAAGTTAAAAAAAGGAAGATGAGTGTTATATTTACAGTATACATATTAGAAACACTGCGTGGTAATAGCTTACATGCCACTACAGGTTGATAAACATCTCTTTAAAAATACAAGTCTTTCGAAATGGCCAATATTTACTGCCTTACATGCCATTGTAAGTCACTCTAGTTGATAGCTTCCTCTTGTGACTCCAACAAAGGCAGACAACCCTCATCTTTTTCTCACTGACTCTGTCTCTACTGTAGCATCCTCAACAAAAGCCCCTGCCACTGTAGGAGGCTCGTTAAGCGCAGAGAAGCTCGTTAGCTCCCATCGTCTTAAATTCATTCATTAATACATATAATAATACTGCTGGCATTCAATGAGTGGTTATTAAAAGCCCAGTTTGACAGCTGGTTGCTATGCAATTAAAACCGATGTGATTACACTGCACATGAAAAGAGTGGAAGGGAGAAGGTTGTGTAACATCCTAGTCTATTAAAGGGATCGGCTGCTAGAC
This sequence comes from Xiphias gladius, assembly GCF_016859285.1. Taxonomy (NCBI): domain Eukaryota; kingdom Metazoa; phylum Chordata; class Actinopteri; order Istiophoriformes; family Xiphiidae; genus Xiphias; species Xiphias gladius. The sequence goes on from NC_053400.1 coordinate 13,817,952, forward strand.
TCTGCCCAAACTGGAGGCATTTTTAAAGCGAAACAAACACAACACAAATACAAACAATGATTTCCCTCGAAACATTCATTTGTCAAATAACTTAGGTGCCTGAAAATAATTTTTGAACATTACAAGAGATTTCCGTGGCCCATTTGTCCTAAATTTAACAGCACCCACTGGTAATAATCCAGATATTTAGGAGTATTTAAAACGCTGTTTTCAAAGTTAAGAATAACAGACCTTGATCATTTTCCAACTAGAAACCACTAATCGAACAATTTCCACCAAGCTCACTGCTGATGTTTTGTAACTTAACTGTGACTCGAGTTGAGTTTTTAAATATTGAGCTGAGAGTATATTTACTGAGTGAAAACTGCTTTTTGGTAATGTAATGAAATCCATGTGTGCAGTAAGTTTCAAGTTTTTAAAATTTTTAATGCGTAAAATCAAAGTCGTCTTAAATATTTATTCTACCTTAAGGTAAAAACGAACAAAAGTCGTTTCAGAAAAGTAAGGCCAAGCTTAAAAATGCACATGTACATACTGTACAGAAATACTTTAAACATAACAAGTTAGGCTAACCAATAGACTAATTTTTTAAGTGGCATTCACCATCCCTGTCGCTGCACAACAGACAACATGCTGGCAAGGGCAAATGGATTGCAGCCACAGTGTCATTGTAATGTACCATATGACTGAGTGATTATTTACTCAATCTACACTAAATTAAGAATTCACAGCCTATTTTCCATATTTGGAACAAACCAAAACTACAGCATACAGGTTAACATATTAAGCAAATTTCTGATAGGATACCTGTTATGGGGATGGTATGGTAGGTGTTCTAAAATTACAAATTTTAGTACCCTTTCCTGCAAAGATGCAAAATTATAGTCACTGTGCAACAGCAGAAGTCTACTGAGTGTGACAACATTGGATCAGATACTGCGCTGGAGCCATCTTTTCTTCCCCATTTACAATCTGAAAAGTGTTCGTGCTTTCAACTCATTATCAGACCTTCTTGGCTTACATTTTGCAGAACCATTAGCAATGTAATCTGAAATTACTGCGATAGTCAGAAATCACTGTAATTGCTACCATTTCCCCTTCAGTCTGTAAAGAGCATGTTTTTCATAGTATCCACAGGAATATTAAGGATGGATGGCCCATGCATTAAGCAGTGCCTGCTAAAGAAAAAGGCAAGTCAATTTCCAATTTAGAAATTAGTGTATGGGTTTAAGCAGATGGTCTTTGAGCAGTGAAGAGCTGTGACTTTTTAAGTACTTTAATTTGTATGCAAACAAGTTTATTAGCAAGCCAAGTATTGATTTAAACTGCATTAGTGTTTGTGTTAATTGGCTTATTTTTATGTGGAATGTGAAACATTCAGGCCCTCTGTAATGGTTCCCCAAGGCTAGCAAAGGCACTCTGGTCATCGACATTTCTGTCAACAACACAAAGACATGCACAGGTAGTAGATGCATTTAACTGCACTGGACGTAAAATTCACAAAACTACGACCAAGTTAACTAACATTTATTTATGAGGCCAATAGTGACCATTGCAGAAGTAATTTAGTACCTCATGCATATGCAAGGCACACCACTGAGGTCTTTAATTATAACTGACACTACTTCATGTGTATGCTATGGAGTGCGAATGGGCCTGTGCATGTATTAGCGTACGTTTCTTCATTAGGCCTTACAGTGTGTTCTAATGTATGTTTGTGCATACTGAGATGTCATCATCATACCACAGCGACAGGAACCCAACTCTTGCTGTACCAGCTCCAGTTTGGTTTGGCAGCGATGGCAACGTTTGCGGCTCCGCTGTTTTGAGCCACTGCGAGACGAAGATGATGATGATGATGCCGACAAAGATGACGATAATGATGAAGACTCCTCACTCGCTGGCACCACCCCCACTCTTGCTCGCTTCTCGGGTGAAACATCGCTTTCTGACTCCGAGGCTGGAGATAAGTATAAGTACATGCGCACAAAAATAAAGAGAACAAAAAGGCTATTAGCTACAATTGGTGTGCTCTAAAACTGCAATTCCATATTTTTTCTTGCCTCTGAATTTTACATTTAGCATATTTTGGATTTCTCACAAAAATAAGAAAATGTACATTCTTGATGATCCTGGATGTACTTTTAATGCAGTGAGCAACTAAAAGTCTGGAGCCCCATCAAACCGCCTTTCAGAAAATGAGGAAATTCGTTTTCTGTTGTCAAAAGACACAAAATCATGTGAGGGTTAATCGACTTGCTAAAAATGGTTTTATATAATTACTCTACCAATATAACTGCAGCCAAAACCTGCTCCACCTTTTATTACTCCCCTACCCACATGAAATTTAAAAAGTATCAATCTCCTGTGTGTCCAGGAGTGCAGTTTTGTGTAAAATTTCCAGAGAAAACTTCAGACCTCCAACAGCACATTCCATAACAACTTTCATTAATATATAGACATCATGGCCGATTTAGTGAGGTCTGTAGCTGCAAGAGAACAAATGATGGCAAACTGAGACAAAAACACCCCTTTTTCTTAAATAAAAAAGTGCTTTGGAGATTAATGGTTCTCTTGCATTAGATTACATTCAACCCAGCACCTGAGACAGGAAGAGCATGTAGCGAGTCTCCGATGGTTGGCTGGAATTTCAACTCAGCTTTTCTCATCAATCCTGTACACTTTTTCCCTGGCCCAGCCAGCACTCAATAAATCTCTGAGAACTAGGCCGATCTTAGTAGCCAGATCCCCCATTCCTGCCCCATCAATCCCTACGTGTTTGAGAGTATGTGTGTCTGTCCATGTGCAAGTGCATGTTATGAAAAAAAATGGTTTCCTGTCGTTTGTTATCAGGGTAAATCTCTGCGGCCAATTTACACCAGCTGGAACGTCAAATTTAACAGTCAGCAACTGGAATTTTTTTTTTTTTTTGGTTCTAAAAAAAGAAAAAGACACTGAAGCCAAAACATTTCTACCATAACCTGACAGAGTATAGCTTTGATTACATTTACAGAGACTGTAAAAAGTGAAACATCAACTCAGCCACAGCAAAAGGTTAAAACAATGCTGTGTGCGCATGTGTGTCATGACATGGTGCTAACATGATCCTGCTGCATCAGACAAGGGATCAACATGTTCATACACCATTGCCAAGCCTTGCCTACTCTGCAGTTGTCTGAAGTCCTGTGCTTGTTCACGTGTGCCAGTGCAGCACATTGTGTCACCGAGGGGTGAAATCACAACAAAGGGAAATCTACACTGGAACAGAGTCTGCAGAGTTTTTTAGACATCTGCCTCATTCAGCTTATTTTGATCAATGCTGATGATAATGCTATGGCCTACACCATGTTTTCAGTTCTGTCAGATTTGCATAACTGTGACTGGTTTCCTAAGTCTATTTCTTAAATAGGCAGAATCAAACATAACACCTTCACTGAGCTACAATGCTCCCTTCTGTGTGACCTTTACAATTTTTATATCTTTATCGTATGTCTAGGTTATTGTTCTAATTACTGCATATGGAAATATACTCAATAACCAGCATTGACTCTACTAACTGTTTTGTTGGCTTTACATTTGCACCTTGTTGCAGTCATGCTCTAGTGCGTCCCCAACATCCTTCCCTCTGCTCTTCCCTTCGAAGACAAATTAACCTGGCAACTTCGGATCAGTTTATATGCTGTTGATGTTACTGGGTTTCGCACAGTGAAAAACACAATAATGGACATTTTAGTGGTAGTGCTAGCCATACCTGACTCAAAGGAGCGTTTTATGGGAGTGGAGAGTGAACCGAAGACTGTGTCTGTGATGGATTCTTCTGGAAGGGAGATATAGTGACCAGAAGTGGGGGAAAGAGAGAGAAAATGAGAAAGGAAAATGGAAGAAAAGAGAGGACATAAGGACATTAGTTTTCCTCCTTTTAAAATGTATTGTAATTTCTCTTACACAAGTGTAAAACAAAATTAAATGTCTCTTGGCTATACTGATTTAGAACAGACCAATAAATAATTCAATAATAAATAATATAAAGACAGAGAATACAATTGCAAACTGTGTAGGAAGTCCTAAAATTCATGCACCCACACATAAATAATCATGCATATCCACATAATATAAAAATGTAGAGCCCAAATATAGAAGCCAAACAACTGTGTCAAAAATTGGCAAACTCCATCTGATTTACAGATTAGGTCTGGTGTTAAAAACAACTTCCAAAACACAGGTTATCCTCAAAGGCACATAGTTTATAACTGTAACAGCCTAAGGAAAGAAGCTGTTGGAGAGTTTGCTGCTGGTTGCCTGGATACTCCAGTACCATTTTCCACATGGTAGCAGGATGAAAAGATCATGACTGGGTTGTGTGGAATCCTTTATTATACTGTGAGCTTTTTTTTCCCCAAAGCAACTGTGAGAGATATCTGACAGGGAGACTACAACATGCATGTGTGCAGACCAAAGCCAGCCAAGGGGTGGCTGACAGTGGGTGGGAAAAAAACGATTACCGTTACACTCATTATATGTTGTATGATCCATCTGATCCCGTACAGTTTTAAAAGTTAGATAAAAGTACTTAATACTAGAAAAATTAACAAATTTTTTACATTAACCGTTTAGGAATTACAGACATTTTTATACATAGTCTCTCATTTTCAGAGGCTCAAAAGTAGTTGTACAGTTGACTGACAGTCCAAGTGTGGTTCCTTCGTTATTTCATGACAAATTAAGCAGATAAAAAGGTCTGGAGTTGATTCCAAGTGTTGAATTTGCATTTGGTAGCTGTTCATGGGAACTCTCAATATGCTGTCCAAAGAGATGTCGATGCAAATGATGGAGGCCATCATTAGGCTGAAAAAACAAAACAAACATATCAGACAGATGGCAGAAACTTCAGGAGTGGCCAAATCAACAACCTGGTACATTCTTAAAAAGAAGGAATGCACCAGTGAGCTCAGGAACACCAAAAGGCCTGGAAGACCATGGAAGACATTTAAAGTGGAAGATCGCAGAATTATTTCCTTGGTGAAGAAAATCCCATCACAACATCTAGCCAGGTCAAGAACAACCTCGAGGAGGTAGGCGTAACATTGCCAAAGTCTACAATCAAGAGACACCTTCATGAATGTTAATACAGAGGGTTTACCACAATATGCAAACCACTGGTAACACTCAAGAACAGCGAGGACAGATTACGACGTTGTCAGAAAACATCTAAAAAAAACCTGCCCAGTTCTGGAACAAGATGCTTTGGACAGATGAAACCAAGACTAAATTGTACCAGAATGATGGGAAGAGAAGAGTAGGCATACCATATCATCTGTGGTGGAGGCAGTCTTATGGCATGGGCATGTATGGCCGCGAATGGAGCTGGGTCACTGCTGTTTATTGATGATGTGACTGCTGATAAAAGTAGCAGGATGTATTCTGAAGTGTATAGGAATAGACTATCCGCTCAGATTCAGCCAAATGCTGCTAAACCGATAGGATGATGCTTCACAGTACAGATGGATAATGACCCAAAAACATACTGCGAAAGCAACCCAAAGGTTTCTCAAGGAAAGGAAAATGAATATTCTTCATTGGTAAAGTCAGTCACCTGACCTCAACCCAACTGAACATGCATTTCACTTACTGAAGACAAAACTGAGGGCAGAAAGACCTACAACAACCAGAAACTGAAGGCGGCTGCAGTAAAGGCCTGGAAAAGCATCTCAAGGGAGGAAACTAAGAATTTGGTGATGTCCATAGGTTCCAGACCTCAGGCAGTCATTGGCTGCAAAGGATTTTCATCCAAGTATTAAAAAATAATCCTTATATTTGTAATTATGTTGTTTTGTCCAATTACTTTTGAGCCTCTAAAAATAGAGGGACTGTGTATAAAAATGGCCATAATTACTCAACGGTGAATGTGATATTTTTGGTAAACCCCTTGAACTAAAGTTGAAGGTCTACACTTCAATTCCATCTGGATGGCTTCATTTAAAATACATTGTGGTGGTATACAGAGGCAAAATTCTGTAGTTTTGTGACTGTCCAAATACTTACGTACCTAACTGTATGTACACATTAAAATTTTTTGAAATATACATATGCAGCTCTGCTAATCATAATTCATAGGAGTTTGTCAGTTTGTGAGTTAAATCCAAGCCAGTTCCATGAGGAGCTCTGTATCTAAAAAAATCTGCAATAATCAACTACTTGTGTATATTACTAAAAATAGCTCCTGCTCTAACAGAGAACCATGTTAGTGTGGGCAATATATTTCACAAGCTCACATCCCTTTGGTAGCCACTTTAATGTCCTGTCCTGCATCCTGCAACAACCTTGTCACTGCATAGAGATGATGGATGCCCTGGCAATTGTAGGTGTCCTCTTAAAACATTCACTTCTGAATAGATACCCTTTCCTAACATTCTCTCTATCTGTGCCATGAGGACAAATATAGCCAGGGCTGAGGGACTGGAGCTGCTGCTGCCTCAGTTGGCAGAAACTAGTAGCAGAAAGATACCCTGGACTAAAGGCTACAAAACTCTGATTCTCAACATATTACATAGGCTTCAAGTTCTACACTTCATGCAGTTCTGGCATTTTAGAATTGGAGTGCCCCACTATCCAGGTTCGAAGAAAAAGGGAGCAAATATGTATATTATGGCGCAAGTCACTCATCTGAAATAATAAGGAGGCCTTGGCCCTACACCATCTGAGCTGAAGAGAAAACCTGATAAGATTAATTTCTCACCAATACACTGCTGTCTTACCGTCCTGAGCAGGTAGAGACGTCACTCCCATCTCTCCTGGTGAAGGGTCTTCTGATGCATTAGGCATCGACATCAGCGACTGACTAATACTGCCGCTTGTTTCATTACAGAAGATGTCTGCTGGGCTGCTGCTGGAGCTTGAGGAGGCCTTTGGGGCACAATCATTGTCTGGCTGTTTCTTCTGAATGTCTATAAAAAAAAAAGGCAAATGGTGGGAGATGCGTATATTTGAATGCATCTATCTACTGGAGTATGTGTTGTTAAGTTAGGCAGTGGGTCATAAAAGTGTGGCAAAGAGGGAACACAGGTGCATCTTTAGATGCTCAATTTAACACAGAAACCGGTACACTAACGCAGTACTGTTCAAATCTTATGTAAATTTGCCTAGTTTTCTACTCTTACCTCTGGCATTGATTTTGTCAGTAGATGAACTGAAGCCTGACTGAGAATGGACAAAATATTCTGATGAGATTTGAACAAAAGTCCCACACTTGAAGGTCTCTAAAGCATATTGAATTAGGAGGGAAACATCCCTCACCTTATTGGTTAAAAAAAAGCATCAAAAATAGTAACTGCCTCATGGTTGTCAAGCATATTCCAGAAAAACTAAGTCAAACTGAGGTATATAAATTATCACTGAGAAAATGATAAAATGCAGTTTGAAATGTCCTTTCCTTACAACTATAAACTTTAAAACAATCTAACTAAAAATCTGTACAGCAAACAGAGTTAGGGGTGAGTGATCATAACACTCCACTTTACCCCTGAGCGTCTTTCTCAGACTACCTTCTCCACTTTAAATCACTTCAAGGCCTCTGCAGAGCAGCTACAGCAGTCAGCAGTTGAGACAGACAGTGTCAGACACAAGATCAGTCAACCAAACAAACACACAGCAACAGCAAAACAAGAACTTACCTGCAAAACATTTTGAGCAAAGATTCATAGTTTTGCTTGACCTGATGAAAAGAGTAGAAAGAGAAAGCAAATGTGTTAATAAAAATACAGATGTCATACGCATGTGTAAAAAGTTCCAAAAAATGCAGAATGGGATGCAAAAAAAGGCAAGTGCCTTTTGCTGGTGGGTATCCACACAGCAAGAGGAACAACATGTTTCTATGACCCCAAGTCCCAGGCTGAGGCTTTTATTTCGCATTTGGGATCCTGGGAAAGATAAATTCAAGATAAGGAGTGTGATCCAGGCTACAGCATTAAATAGCTCCCTGAATTCAAACCGGCCATGCTGTGAGGCTGTCATGGACTAAGTGGCAGGCTGGCTAGAAGGCCACATCTTCTGAGGTGTGATTTTTCTTGATTTCATTTGTTTATTTTCATTTTCTGTTCATCTTGCAACTGTTACAGGAAAATTAAATTAAAAATTAAATCCAAGTAGAAATTCATTAAAAATATTAATTCATTTTATGAATTAAATGTATTTGATCCACACTATCATTCAGGTGTCCAAGTTTTAGACAGTTTATATTCATAACATTACAACTTGATAAGTCAGTGCTTTGTCAGAGTTGTGTTTCTATGTGTTTGTTTGTCCAAAACTTAGACTATTAGGACAGTATGTTTTGGACTCTTTCTCTCCGTTGTGGTCAAAAATTAATGTAGCTTTAAAATGAGCTGACTGAAAGTCATCTGTTGTCGCCTGTCTGTTTGTTATATAACAATTCTATTGATTTAAAATGCTATTCTGTTAATTATTTTAGTAAATTTTTACATAGATCTGTCAGGAATTGTATTTTAACTATCGTTACCAGTAATAATCAGTGTATTATATAATTGTATAGTTACAGGTAATTGTCAAGGTCAATGATCAGTTTTCTCTAACAACCAAAACTAATTCCGTACAATGTAGTAACAATGGAGATGAAAATGTCAGTATGCAAACAAACAGCTGATTTCACAAATGTGAAGGCCCCTGGCCTGTGTCCAGGCAAAGTGTACAGCTGACATAACAACCAGTCAACTGGTCTGATGAAGGTGTGCATGAGTCACAAAAACAGAAAATTACAAACTTCATTAACTTGTCCTCTCTTTTTACCAACTACAAAAGCTTCTATTAAATTAAAAAATTCTTGTATTTCTTGTCACTGCCATCAGTCACATTATATTTATTTTGGGCGCTTCGTTGTACACCTTTGTCCTCATTTCTAAATGTAGGGTCAGCTGTAGTCAACCTGAGGACTGTCTGTCAGTCTGCTGGTGGGTGGACTTGGGTATAAAAAAGAAAGGAGGAAGCAAGTAGTAAGGGGAGAGGAGAAATCTCATCATGAGACACGGGCAGGGAGGAAGCCAATACTGGATAAAAAACAAGTCATATCTTGTTGTCAACCTTACAAATCAGACGTAATCAAATCAAAGATTTGAGAAAGGGTGCGAAAGGGTAAGAAAAAAAAAACATTCAGGACAGAAACAACTGCATGCTTGTTAAGTTGAGTGAAGTTTAAACAGAGCGCTCACAATCAATCTATTTTAGAGTTGGCCCACTGCTGTTTCTAATGAGAATACCTGATTGGAACAGACAGGAAGATGGGCTCCGTCATCTTAGTAATTCAATTGGAGTGACAAAAAGGAGCAAAGGCTTGGATGGGTCATTAAGTTTTAGGAAACACTACTGACATGACCAGTAAAATAAAATAAAAAAAACAACTTCATAAATACAGATACAAGTCTGTTAATAGAGTATGCACAGACAGACTTTATTAGACAATGGTATATCTATCGGGGGGGGGTGACAGAGAAGGGCTTGACTGAGCTTTATGTTACAGGGGCAGGGAGTGACTATGCTCTGCAGTTCTACATTTACACAAAGAGCATGTCCAGTAGTCTGTGTTCCTGATGGGCCCTTCAATAGCAACTGTAAGGACAGCACCAGCATGCTCATCCGCTAGGAATTCCAAATAGCAACTTCCATCTTGGAAACGAATACAGCCTAGTTTTAACTGAATAAATGTTCACAAACATAATGAAAATAAAGGGCATGACAAATCAGAAAAAATAAGTTTGACATTGCCTAAATGAATTTTATCTCAATATGGTGAAGGAACTAAGAAAAAGATTAAGAAAAGATTAAGAAAAACCCCATCACAACATCTAACCAGGTTAAGAACACTCTGGAGGAGGTGGACATATCATTTTCAATGTCTACAATCAAGAGATGCCTTCATGAATGTAAATACACAGGGTAAACCACAAGATGCAAATCACTGCTAACACTGAAGAACAGAAAGGACAGATTAGACTTTGCCAGAAAACATCTAAAAAACCTGCCCAGTTCTGGAACAAGATTCTTTGGACAGATGAATCCAACATTAACTTGAACCCGAATGATGGGAAGAGAAGAGTATGGAGAAGAAAAGGAACGGTTCATGATCCAAAGCATACCACATCATCTGACAAACATGGTGGAGGTAGTGTTATGGCATGGGCATGTATGGCCGCCAATGGAACTGGGTCACTGCTGTTTATTGATGATGTGACTGCTGATAGAAGTAGCAGGATGTATTATGTAGTGTATAGGGCTAAACTATCTACTCAGATCCAGCAAAATGCTGCACAACTGACAGGACAGTACTTCACAGTACAGATGGATAATGAAGGCAAGGCAAATAAGGGGAATATTATTCAATGGTCAAGTCAGTCACCTGACCCCAACCCAACGGAACATGCATTTCACTTACTGAAGACAAAACTGAGGGCAGAAAGACCTACAACAACCAGCAACTGAAGGCAGCTGCAGTAAAGGCCTGGAAAAGCATCTCAAGGGAGGAAACTAAGAATTTGGTGATGTCCATAAGTTCCAGACCTCAGGCAGTCATTGACTGCAAAGGATTTTCATCCAAGTATTAAAAATAATCCTTATAATTATGCTGGTTTGTCCAATTCCTTTTAGCCTCTGAAAATAGAGGAACTGTGTATATAAATGGCTGCAATTCCTAAACGGATAATGCGATATATTTGTTAAACCTCTTGAATTAAAGCTGAAGGTCTACACTTCAATCACATCTTGATGGCTTTGTTTCAAATCCATTGTGGTTGTGTACAGAGGCGAAATTATGCAAATTGTGTACCTAACTGTATATACCATGAGATGATGTGTCAGCTGGCACAGATTTTGCTACGCTGTTTCTACTGAGGTAACCATCCCTTTAATTTCTCTAAATGTATTAGGCCATTGCCAGCAATGTTACACTGCACATCAGCGAACAAGACCACTTTCTAACAAATTAGATTTTTATTACCTTCATTGTAGATTTTTAAAATCACTGGATAAGCCACAAAAAGTCCCTCTCATTTGGTTATTTAATAGGTAATTTCTTTCTCAACACAGAAAGAAAAACCAGAAAACATCAAAAACCTTTGTGTATCACAATAAAATATATACTGCTCCCACATCTACCAGAACAGAAACTTCTACTTCCCTATCTGACAAGTAAATGTAATGTTAAAGAAGTACTCCACTGAACACTTATTTCAGTATCAAAACATAGCAGCTAACCACAATAGCAACAAACAGAGGCATGGGTGTGCCACAGTTTTTTGTTTTTTTTTTCTTAGCAAACAAGGGTGTTTGGACATGACGGAGATACAGGACTATGTTCAAATTGCTATGTGAGAAATGTCCCAGTCAGGCTGCACTTGTTAGCCTTGACAAGGACTTGCACAGACACATGCACACAACTAAATGAGACCAACACAAACAATCCACACCTGCACGGAGAAGGAATGTAACATTCAATCATGACTGATAACTTGAAACTTGTACTAGCAGACTGTAAACAAATCGGTTTAGATCTGTTAATTTAGCTGCTGTAAAAACAGATATCTTTACTAAATGTGAAAAGGACAAAAAGTACAACAAAAACACTTTTTTGATTACTAAACCTAGCTGTAGTTCAGGTTTATCCCATCTGCAATTAAATATGGTCTTCTCCTCTAGGGATGGATTTTATTGATACCAATGCCCTTATTAATTCTGCTTATTAGTCCAATTCTTTATCAATTCCCATAATGCTTCCTGATGAATTTTCTGTGTGGGAAAAAAAGTAGGCCTACACAGGTTTTATTATCCATTTTATTATCTCTGAGTAAGTATCTGAGAGAATATTTGTACATCATTCGTTTTCATTTAAGTTTTCTTAGTCAAAGAAAAAAATCAGTTAAGCTTGCCTGCGTGGCAGCTAATGTTATTATAACATAACGGTAACGGACGTGCGGCTCAGTTGGAAAGCAGTGGTACTCTTGCACAGAGTGTCAAATACATGGCATTCCTGAAATATACGCCCATGTTGCATAGAGAGATGTTTCAGCATATTGCTGGTTTTTCCACCCTTACTTGAAATAATCATTTTACAGACATTACAAATTGCACTGTCATCATCTTTCTTCGCGAAATGAAGCCACAGGCTGAAAATGTACTTGGAGTGGGTGGCACGGCATGTGACCAATATGCATGCAGACACTCATGCAGGAGGATAATGTAATCCAGGTAACTTTTTGGAGCTACAATTTAGTCCACTTAACTCAGACAGGTGTGTGGTCAAAAATTTGTTAATTTGAAAAGAGTGAAATAAGGCGCTCTAATGTGAGATTTATTTAAATATAAAGTAAGTGATTTGATCTTCCTGGGTGGGTCTTACTCTATCTGGGCGGGCTTCCCAAATAGAACCTATGCCATACCCAGCCACACTTTGGACCATTTCGTCCTTTCCACCATGACTCCTCCTTGTTGCATGCCTCCAGCATCGTACCGCATGAGTTTGACATTATTGTTTTGCAATATGCAGCTCTGGCAAGCTAAGAGGCATATGATTCTGATCGTTCGGACAATTTGGAACCAGTTCTAGATTCCCATCCCTATTATCCTCCACCAAAGCAGGAAACTTAAACAAGAGAGACACCTTTCTGCTACCATATTGAGAAAAAATTAATGAAAAGAGTGAATAAAGCTTACTTTCCCCTTATTTCTTTGCCTCTCCTGTCAAAGATCAATTGAGACAACCAAGCATGCTGCTCTCAGGAGAACATAATCAAAGGAAGTACAAGCATTAATTTGACATCTCTTGCTAAATGTCACATGCTGTTATGGTTTATGAACCACAGAGCAGCAATCACCAACCATTCATGGTGCACCTGAATCAGCCTCTTGTCATTGACACCCTAAAGCATCTGTTGCATTGCAGCAACTTACAGGCGATCCCTACCATCTCCCATTTTTTTCGATTCCAATTCTAATGACATAATGAAGGTCCACCTGTACTATGGGTGAACTAAGGACCCTCACACTTCTCCAATAAACTTCAAAGGCTGGATTTCTACACCAAATCCATTATAACCAGGCAACGTGGCCTGTCCCATTTTAAAGACCACTCAAAATGCTGCTGAGATATTAAGCTTTCTTTTTGCCCAAATTTGGGGGGCACCATCAATGCATCCTTTGCTCGGGGTACCCCCAATATCCCACAATCTATTGTGTTCTGGTCAACTGTGTAATGAGGCATGCAGGCAACTGATGTCAACTAATAAGGTCAGGAAATATCACATGACTGCATCATATTTATTAGAATGTGTGTTCAGGTGCTCAGATATTTACTGGTAAATGTATCATCTTGGAAAGAGCGATCGACTCATCGATTAATCAAATAATCCCTGCAGCTCCACTATGAAGAATGCACCCCAAGAAGATGGGTCTTTTAGAGGATCCAGGGCCCTGAATTGGGACACAACTATTGTGTCTGCTAGTTTCTAGAAAGTCTAGTTTACCCCACAGCAGTAATAAACTGGATCATGTTTTGTGTTTTGCTACTATAGAGGAAATAAATTCCTACTGAGTGAAAAGCACCTCATACTCATGACTTTTACCAAAGAAGTGGACCAGACAGAGTGATTTGGGAAGCAGCTAAGAAATATGATGCCAGTGAATGCAATGTTAGAAGACGAGGAGTGCAAAAACAAAGTCCGAAAAACAGTCAGGAAAATACTTCAGTAATCCTATTTCTTTTCTCAAGTGGGGAGGGAAGTGTATTTTATAATCAGAGTTATTACTGCAGTGTTGTAACTGACAACAGTTTAAATTAATTTGATTTAAAAAGTAAAGATGAAAAAAAAAAAAAAAAAAAAAAAAAAAAAATCGCCTCTCACATCACAATGTCCAAATTTAATCTACAAAATCACACTGACAATGTCACACATTGTCATCTTACAATTTAATCAAAACTACAGCACATAGATTAATTTAGAATAAGTCATTGGGTAAAAAAAATTAAAATAAGAAAAAAATAACACTGAATTTGATTCTAATAAAAAATTCAGCAGAAAGAATTTGTCAACATGGGGACAAATAGGCTAATGATACAGTAAGAACAGTAGTGAGAGACAATGAAGTAATCAGTGTCCATGTCGATCTGTGACATTCAGTCTAAAATGGGCCAGGGAATTGTGGACTCAAAAAAGAGTTGCAAAATTGGGGCAAACCCTCACAGTGTTATACTAGTCTGTTATAAGTGTGAAGGACATCTAATGCAGAAAATAAACTAACTGAGTGAGTAAACACGGAACTTTTAGTGTTTAGTTTTGATACTGTAACAAGATGCAGAGATGCCGTAATTTTGGTGCAGACTGCAATGTTTTTTGGAAACCTGGCGATCTCTATTCTCGATCTGGTGATGGGAAAACAGTCTCCACTGGCCTGGCTGGGTGTCACGTTGCTTTCATTCCTTTACAACTGAGCTGAACATTGAAGACTACAGCTATGGCCTGCAAAAAATGTAATTCACTAAAAAGTCCAACAAATCAAACATATGTGTTTACAAACACAGTGCAGCAAGCGCTATCTAAAGTGTGACCTTTGTACAAAACTTGGCTCATGATAGCCTTTAAGGTAGCACACCACATGCAATAGCAAAAACTAATGCAAAATTCTATTAACTTGCAATTGCTGTAAATGTGCTATACAGGCCTGTAGGAATTTAATTTACCTCTGTCAATTAAAGCAAACAAGTAGCAGGCAGAAATACCATTGCTTGGTAACACAAACACCTGCCCAACGTTTAAAAAAAATCACGTGAGGTTCATGTCAAAAAATATCTTGGTTTTATCAGCTTTGTTGAGCTGGGCAGAGTTAACATGTGTCCCAATACACTTGACAAGATAAAATGTACACGTGAGGATTAGTGTGCTCAGGAAACCCTGGACCAGCGTGCTGTGTCAATGTATATTAACACATATTCCGCCTTCCAGCCAATCTGAGCCGACAAAAACCATTAGTGCCCCGTTCAGTTAAGGTTTAACAACGGCTCAGTGTGCCAGCTGCTTCATTTATGAACTCAGTACTTCAACTAGCCGGTTTTTCATCAGAACTGTCGCACCTGTCACGTTACCTGGTCCACACCCCTACCCTGCTCTCCTCCTGCACAGGGAGAAGGTTACCGAGGCCAGTCGGTGTTAGCTAGCAGCTAAAGCTACAAAACAATGGGGAGGGGGGGGTAATAAGAAAAGCAGCTCATCCCTGTTTGGGCTGCTAACGCTAGTGACTAGCGACTGTACTAGCCGTCGGTAGAGAAGCAAAGCACTTGAGCAGGACATTTGAGAGGTATTTGGCCTTACCCCCAGAATCCACAGGGGCAGCGTGGGGGGATAACGTTAACGTTACTCGGTGGTTTGCTGCCCTCGCTCCCCGTGTCCCCCATGTCGGTCTTCAGTCTGAGGCTCTCCGCTTAGCAGGTGAATCCGGGGATGGAGTGAGGGCCTCGTATTTGCGTTTAGATCCCCCTGGTTTTGACAAGTACAGAGTTAATACCCCCGGCCAGATTATCCTTCAGACTTTCACTAGACGAGGGGCGATTTTGCCGACACGAGCGGCCACTGGCTCCGGAAAATTAAAACAGTTTAAATCGACATTAAGACATCGGAGCAGTCAGAGCCAGCGACGGACTGAGCCACCGGGGAATCCTGGGCCGATCAGCTGGAGTGAGGGACAAACCACTGCCAGAGAGGGGAGACGTTGGGGGAACTGGGCAGCTAAAAGTTAAACTGATGTGTCTGTGCTGAATACAGAGTGACAGATGTACAGATACAATAACTGTAAGGATTGTACAAGCTAAAATGCTACTGGATCTCAGTAAGTGATTCGTTTTAAAAGGTTTGATTTGGAGGATTCCTCAAGTTAACATGGTATGATCCATACAAAACTGTCTTCCTACAACTGGAGAGCCCCCACCAACCATTGATAGTGTAAACTATAGTCAGTACGGTTAGCGATCGTGTTTTTCAAGTAGAGTACTGACTTTTGTCTATATTTCCACAGTAATCTGCCTTGACTGAACTAGACCAACATTTTATTTTTAGAATGATATGCCATCCTTGTCACCCTGGATCTTTGAGAAGCATGTTCTTTCTGCTTCCTAAAAGCAGAATTATGGTTTTTAAAAACAAAGCAATCCTACCGGCATAATGTTCTGTTTCATGTACGTTGGCTGATGGAATTTAACTAACAACAGCTGTGCGATAGATTGACAATTATCCTGTGCTATAAATAAAAATTACAACACTGCACTAGACCTCTGTCACTGGAGATAATTTGATATATCGCAGTGGGGAATACACAGGCGTAAATAACGAAACGATGGCTGAATTCAGTTTAGCTGCTTCGGTTTTAGGGTCCTGGTATTGTTGCATGTTGGCTCGGTGTCGCACAGCCTTAGCTCACTTAAACTTGGATAAAAACACTGCCATTGTTAATGTTATTTGTAACACCTGTGCTTTTCTCACTATGACAAGTCAAAATGTCCGCTGTAAAAAAAGGCCCACCGTGAGTTACTGCACACATGGCGCACTGTGACTTGCCATAGGAAAAACAAACCTACATTCACTTCAGAAAGTATTCAGTACCCTTCACTTTTTGTACACTTTATTTTGATGTATATTTAATTTTAAATGGCTAAAATAGCCATTTTTGACCATCACTCAATAACCCACAATGAGAAAGTGATAACATATCTTTATAACTTTTTTGCAAATTTATTAAAAATCAAAACTGAAATCTCTCATTTACAGAAGTATTCAGACTTTTTGCTGTGGCACTCCAAATTGTGCTCAGGTCGGTCCTGTTTGTTTAAATTATCCTTGAGGTGTTTCTAGAACTTGATTGGAATCCACCTGTGGAAAACTGAATGGATTGGACATAGTTTAGAAAGGCACACACCTGTGTATACCAGGTCCCACAATTCAGATTGTATGTCAGGAAAAAAACAAAGAAATTAAATTGTAGCAGGGCACAGATTAGGGCGAGGGTATAAAACCATTTCTAAAGCTTTGAGTGTTCCCAGGAGCACAGTGGCCTCAATAATTGTGAAATGGAAGTGAATTGTGAAGTGGAACCACCCGCACTCTGTCTATATTTGATCATCCCACCAACACAACAAGACCAGAGGGGCCTTGGTCATTGAGTTGCCCAAGAACCCAATGGTCACTCTAAAAGAGCTTCAGAGGTCCTCTGCAGAGATGGGAGAACCTGTCGAACGGACAACCATCTCAGCAGAACTCCATCAATCAGGCCTTGATGGTAGAGTTTTTAGATGGAAGCCCCTTTGAGTAAAAAGCATATGACAGCCCACTTGGAGTTTGCCAGACAGCATGTAAAGAACACTGAGAGCATGAGGATAAAGATTCTCTGGTCTGATTAGACAAAAATTGAAATCTTTGGGCAGAAATCCAAACACTATGTCCAGCGAACACCAGGCACTGTTCAGCACCTGGTTTCGAAACATGTCTCTGACTGTCCTTGAGTGGCCCAGCAAAAGCCCAGAGTTTAACCCCACAGAACATCTGTGGAGAGACCTGAAGATGGCAGTTCACAGACGCTTCCCATCCACTCTGACAAAGCTTGAGAGGATCTGCCGGGAAAAATGGGATAAACTGACAAAATCCAGGGGTGCAAAGCTTGTATAGACTAAGCCAAGAAGAATCAATGCTCTAATTGCTGCCAAAGGGGCTTCTACAAAGTGCCGAATACTTATGTAAGGAGAGATTTCACTTTTTGATTTTTAATAAATTTGCAAAAAATTTGAAAAACTTGATTGGTGGGCAAATTTGCAGTTTTATCCATTTACAATTAAATCTACACATTATAAAGTGTGCAAAAAGTCAAGGGGTCTTATTAGTTTCTGAAGCCGCTGTATATGGAATGCAGTTGTTACACGTGTACTGTAATTGATCATTCAAAATGTCTGCAGTGTGAGAAAGATCCAAGATTGTAACATTCCAGCTGTATTTGACAGAACCACCTGTATGTCTTCATGAAAGGCTAATTTTGCAAGTCATTTATTAAATGCTGTTTTCCCCTAACATTGTTTGGTATCTTGACCTGAACATTAAAAGCCTGCTGAAAACTGTTTTTATCAGTTTGGCTTTAGGATGACAGTGTCAGTCAGTTGTTCAGGATGTTCTCCAACACTTTATGACAGTCCACAGTAAAATAACCACTGAGCCACTGATCTAAAGGTCTCAGGAGGATGAATCCCAGTAAGTACAGGCGACCCCCATCACCAGATCAACATTTCCACTATTCTCAGCCACAACTGCACTTTGAGATAAATGCAAACAGTTTGCTAACATGCAAAATGTTACATGCTCACAACACTGATGTTGCCTTTTGATGTTCACTATCAAAAGGCAACATCCATTACACCTTTCTCATTTTGACTCATCAGACAGAGGTGTCACTAGTACAACTAATTTTGGCTACATTCAGTTCAGGTACATGTGCTAGATCCAGGGCCCTGGCACTGTGAATGCTGGCTCAGTGACATGGCTTACTTGTACAACTAAATAGAATGGAGCCATTTTTACTTTTATTAGTCACACCTGTGCTTTTTGTTGTTTTGACAAGTCAGAATACCTGCTGTCAGTTGTTATCATGCAGTTAATGATAGGCACATTGATCTGCATGCTCACGTTAGCACATTATCATGAGTCCTCCAACTTGTAATATCGTTTTTTTTTTATAGATCATTGGAAAAAGTAGGCTTGTTTTATTATCTTTGTGCACCCTTTACAGTCATTCAGGGTCTCCATGCCCACCTCCCAGGCATTTATTACAATTTACTCCACTTCTGAACTGAAAATGTAAATTGGGTCTATATTTTTCAAACATTTCCTCTTGTATGCATGTTTGTCCAACATTGAACCCGCCCATTGAGTTGTGCGCTGGAGGAGAAAAGAAGGAGCCCTTTGTCTTGTATATCTCTATGGATGGCTTCCAAATTGCAAAGAGTAGTTTACGTAATTTATGTGATTAACAGTATATAATCTTGCTGATTTTGATTTGTACCAGTATAGGTATTAACCAAGCAAGTTAACCAATATGAGACAGTTCACGCGGTTTTGCTGCTTTAAAACTAACCCAAGACCAAGTAATAAGTTAACATGTGAGATTAATCACGAGCAAACATTTACTTCACATAACTAGTCGGCAATTTGTTTAGAAACCCAAGATTTAGTGTTTTGCTGACATCACAGAAGATTACAGCCTTATCTGTCTGGTTTTCAGCTTGGGAAAGCTGTTGTTTCATGGTAACAAATATTGACAGTGCTATCTACAACAACAGAAATAGCATCGCTGAATTCTGTTTTTCACCTCAAAATGACTTTCAGAAGAATGCAGCACATTATTTCAGAGCCAGGAGGTTTGGATTCCCCCTGGCAAGACCTGCCAAGAAGTAGCTTCTGTCTGCAGGGAAGGACAAGTGGGCCCTGGGTGGAATGAAGACAGATAGCTGATAGTTCATTAGCTTGTTAGGCACAGAGAGGGGTATACCACAGAGGATTGCAAAATCTCTTTTTTCAGTGTCGCTAAGAGCCCATATTCCAGTGCAGGACCAAACAATGCTAGCAAAGGCTTTGTTGTTATGTGCTGTTCATTCTCAATGAAAGCTAATTTTCAGTCTTTTCTCTATTGACATTTTGCCGCCTTAAGACATTGTATTTCTGATGAGATATATTCTCTCAAATAAACAAATAACAATGATGACTCAGTGTGGCACACATTGCCATGGCGAGCCAATGACAATTTTGGCCCCGCAGTGGAAAAGTGGTTGTTGCTTCTCTCCCCACAGCCTGAGTCCAGCCTCAGGCTTCGTTGTCCTCTAGAGATTTACAGAACACCACTTCAAAGACAGATCCCCTCTCCTTACATACCATATACCCTCTCTCCCCTTGCCTGCAATAAACACAGGAACTTAAGGAATTAATTAGACACTGGATCAAATATGAGTTAGTAAATTCAGCTCACTGAAGATACCAGGAATAGTGTAATCACATGTTGAGCGTTGTATCTCTTGTCATGTGGGGTATCTTTGATATGTATGTAGAAGCCTGTATTTCATATCAGACCCAGTCTGACAGCTTACACTGGCTGTCTCTTGACCCCTCTCTCATTCAATGAGGGATACGGGGATGGGGATATTTTCCGGGCTTTGCTCCTCACACTGAGGGACAGCACCACAGCCCTGTAAAAAGGCGAAGAAAATTTTACTTGATACAGCAACTGATCCTTGAAGGCTTGTTCTTTAAAGAGAGTTCCTGCCACGAGGGCAGTTCCCAAATTCATTTCCCCATGGCTCATATCAAAGAAGCAGAGGCTCTGATAATCTTTGAAACATCACATAATCGTGTTTATGTCAGAGGTGAAAAGGTGGAGTAGCTTTGCAGTACATTTTATTTATGTTTGGGGTAGCCTAGTATGGTCTAATCAATATCAAAGGAGTTACCTCTCCGTCCTGCAATCTCACAGCCCCTGCTTAACCGATGTAATATCTTTATTTATAGGTACCATTGCGAATCACAGCCTGTACAGTACATGCGGATTACCCAGCTACACTTGCATTACTCCGTGTGTCGATATAGAGAGTTGATTCATGGCTGCTAATATGAGAGGCAGGCTCTCTACAACACGCTATAAATGGATTGTATGGGAAATCTATGTGAACACATTTGTTCATAAATGTGTCATTCTTATCTTTTAATGCCATCCCCAGATAGGCAGGCTGGCTGTTATTGACTGGAGGACAAGCAACATGTCACAGTTTGTAGATTTTCTGTGAGGGGGGTATATCAGAAAACAGGATTATGCCTACCTAATTTAGTGAGATAAGTATAAAACACTGCATTATTGATTTGAATGGGGGGGACAGGATATCCGATTGTGATATTTACTGATGACAAATTTTAGGGATATTTGCTGATATTTACAAAATAACATGAAGATCATGCTCGTTGAAAATAAAAATCTGGAGTGGAAGTCAGATGACGTGGTCTGCCTTCAATTATTATTTCAGGTTCAGTCTCTCATCTCATTCTCCTTACTGCATTTTGCAAAATACTTGGCAATGCAGCGTAATGCATTGCATTTGTTACGTGTTGTTTGAACGAACGGGAAAAGATGCTAAGTAGAAATGCTTTTTTTTAATCAATGTGGCATTTTCTGCTGTACAAATCTTCAATGACAGATGAGGAAAACCATCTTTGACAAGGAGCTGAGAGATCATAACTAGGCTGTGAAGCAGCGGGGGCTGTAGGCAATGTTTACACACAGGCAGGATAAACATCAGAGAGGACCCTGCCAGGCAGCCAGTAAAAGCTTTTTGCACTCCTTCATTCAAGGCCAAATGCCCCCCCCCCCCCAAACTAATTATTCCCTCTCAATCCACAAACGATTTCTTTCTTCACCTACCTCTGCCTATGTACTCTTTTTCTCTGTTTTCTCTGTCCCACTGTGAGCAGAATGTGTAGTGAAGCCACCCGTGCATCAGGCCGGGGAAGCCGGCATAACCAGCCTTCCCACCATCTCACTATCTGCTGATCAAAGAGCAGCTAAACAGCCAGAAACTACAGCGGGTGCAAGAGTGGAGCATGCACAGCAATGCAATTAGTAAGCAGCACTTTTTTTATATGCTGAATTCCACTTCTGATCCCTGGCATTTTCACACAGTCGTGCATATATGTGCGTACAAAAGTGGTAAGTACTTATGAAGTACTTATGAACACAAACGCACAAATACCTCAACTTGTATTTAATATTTTGTGCGCACACACTCGCATACAGTGTATACAAAGTAAGATGAACTGTGGTTTCACCTGTGAGTGACTGTGCAATGACATCAGCCACTGATCTCTAAGTTGCTCAATTATAGTTAGTGAAGAGCCTTAATAGGGTGAAGCGAGGGGAGGAGGACAGAGATCAAAGGAAATACAGAGAAAATCCTGGCAGGACAGGAAGGGAGAGAGAGACGAAGAGTATGAGTTAGAGAGAGCGAGGATGTGAGTGAGAGAAAGGCAGGGAAGAGGTTAACCAGGGGAAAACAGCGAAAGAGATGGATAGAGCAGAAAGACAGGCAGCGTGCACACAAAAAGAGAAAGGGAAGGGATGGCAGAAAGAACAAAAAAGTCACTCAGATATTCAGGTTAATTAACTGTCTCTCCACTAAGTGATGTAGGAGTCATTGCAGAAGTCATTTTAATTGTAAACCCCCCTTAAGCTGGCAGAGAAAACAAAGATCACCTCCTGTCATTAACAATTTACTAGCAGCATTATCCACCTCCTTGGACTCGGCTCATCCACACAAAGGAATTTACCTTTTTAAGATTAGTGAGCAGGTTTGTCTTGTGTGTGAGAGAGAATGACAGCTCAAAATGCCAAACGGTTTGGATCTGAGAGAGACATCCTTCCGTGTCATTCTTTGAGTGACAGAGTATTTACACAATCACAGAAAAGGGATTTCACATTAATGGAGCACTTATTTCATTTTACTAGTACTTACTTACTTTTACAGTATACAGTACACCGCTACAGCTTTGACATGTTCTGGTATGACCATTAGCTTATGGTGGCTAATGTTAGCCAACGTTAGCAAACTTTAGATATTGCTGTGTAACTGACATAGTTGAGTTAATTCACTGGCTTTAAGACTCTTTTTTTCTCTTTTTGCTACTGCTGTACCACATGTTAACATCCAACATTACCCCATATATTCCACAAGTGACATTGTTCGTCAAAAGTTACATAGTCTCTCTTTACGTAAATCCGCAGTATGCATGGCATCTGGCAAGAAAAAAAACCAAGACAAACAGACATTCATGATGGCAAAAGAAAGGTTGTCAAACAAAGTTATTAATGAGACATCTGTGAGAGAACAGTCATTAGAAACCTAGTATTTAAAATAAAGAGCATTTTTTTCATACTGTTCTCTACACTAAAGTCAATGCCAGGACATTTCTGGGAGCAGTGCCATGTGGGGGTGAGCCTCAAATCTGCTGAACCTGTCTGGTAAAAATGGATGTGGAACCTCTACGGTAAAAGACTCACAGTGTGTGTGTCTGTGGCTCACTTCACCGCCACTGCTTATTCAAGTGTGCCCTCCAATGGAGGAAAACAGGTCATGTTGACAAAATACACGCCTCTGCTGGCTGTTGAAGTGATACTTCTTCTTCTTTTTCCCACCTCTATTTGGACTCTGCAAAAATGTTTTTTTTAACCTCTGACTTTTCTCTGACCACAGGTGCCAAAATTAGTGAGCTGAGTGCATTTTCTACAGCCACTTTACAGTTAAACTCCAAAATTACAGGCACTTGTAACCGTTAAGTGTAATATAATATCAGAGAAAAAAAATACACAATGGAGCATACAGTGCATAAGTCAAGTCAAAGATTATGGATATAAACCTTGAGCCGGGCCAGGAAAAATTCAAATTGAAATCAGCGACCAAATATTTTTCAATCCCTGAATTCTTGAAGAACTATTTCTGATAATCCAAAAACAATCAGAACCATCACAGGCTTCATTTGTAGCATATGCTCATTAGTGAAACATTATAACAGCCTACAGTTTTTGGAAAGGTCACTGAATGATTGCGAGGTTCTAATCCAAATGCTAATTCAGTAACTGATTGGAAAAGCCAGTAATGTGATGAAAATGATATGCCGATGAGTTCTCATCAGCTGTCTATCCATTAATGAGGTGATATTTGAGTGCAAAGTGTGTGTGTGTCCACGGAGGAAAGGCTGCATGCATTATTAGTGAATGTGTGTATGTTAGAGTGCAGATTCACTGCCATCAGAATATTTAGCATACTAATGTTCAATCAATCTACCACTGCACTATTGCAAGGTTTGATTAAGACATGCTGTAGTTTGCAATTAACAGAAGGAAGCAACTGTACTTACAGCTTACAAGACCAGTTCTTCTGCTCTTAGGAAAGTTTAGAAATGAAGATATGCACCCTGAACAGTTTGTGTGTGAGCATGTGAAAATTTCTATGTTAGGTATGAGTTGTAATTCAAGTTAACAATAGGTCCTGTTTGTACAACGTTTTTTGGTCTTTTCCTGCCAGAAAGATCTGAGTTCGAGTCTCAGCTCTGGTCCTTCCTGTGACGTTGAATGTGCTCCCGACTTTGGCATGAGTTTACTATGGGTGCTTCCGTTCGCTCTCCCTAAATATGCTGGTCAGCTGGATTGTTCAAAAGAAGCAAAGAGCCAGGGGAGAGTAGTGCTTGCCGGGATGTCATTCAATGGGGATCCAAGTAGCTCAACAATACAATCTTATATGCCCTAGTTTTAATTTGTTTGCTTCTTGTATGGATCAACACATTGCTCAAAATCTATATGCTTTCCCATTGTAGTTTTAACAATAGGAAGTATAATGAATTAATTATAAAGTATTTTACTAAATTTTTGAATGTGGACCCAAAGCAGTGGTGGAAAGTAAGTGGATTGGAAGTGGAGGTAATGTGATTAAGTAAAATTTGGAGATACTTGTACGTTATTTGAGTATATCCACTTTATGTTGCTTAACTCTGCTACTCCATTTCAGAGAGAAATATTGTGCTTTTTACTTTACTTCCATTATTTTACAGATATAGTCACTAGTTACTTTACAGATTAAGAATTTAGATTTTAAGACAAAAACATCATAAAATGCAACACATTGTTAAGATTAAACCATTGGCTTGCGACCCTTTACCAAAAGAAAGTGTCAATTTAGGGCCCTCTGCCACAATTCAGACCTCTATGATTTGTTTGCAGTTTGCAGTTCACAAAAAAGTAAAGATCAGAGAAAAGGCCAAAAGATAATGACTGATATTTGCCGCAAAATTTTGTTTTCTCGTCTTTCAACCCCCAGGTTGGGAGCCGCTGGATTAAACTACCTAACTGTATCTAAAGTAGATAAACTAGCCTCCCCTCTATAAACTATAACAGTAAAATGCATCTTAAACATTGTTGCATCAGTATTAACAATCTACTGAATGTCCTGTATGATAATATATCAGTTGTTGGAGACTTTTTAATTCAGAACCAGTGCTTTCACTTTTGATACTTTGAGTATACTATACTTTTACTTAGGACTCCAAATGCAGGACTTGTAATGGAGTATTGTTAAATGTTGGTATTGGTACTAAAATGATTTGAGTCATTCTTTCACCACTAATCAAAAGTAACAAAATGTCAAGAAAGATTTGCGTGCAGTTGGACAGGTGACAAATGTCAAAGCGGTAAAAACACACTTTTGTATGCACATGATCTATTTAGCAGGCTTATGTTCATGGCATTGAACTGAGGAGTATACTGCTTCTTCTGCCCCCCACACCATCAGCTTCAGGATAAATGATGCCTCATATTGTCAAACACACTGAGTTATTTGTGAAAATATACACACACATATCCAACAGAAACACAATTCAAATCTCCCTGTGATCAGAGGGAGTTTGGGTGTAGATTGCTGAACATTAATAATTGTACTATATATCAGACAAATAAGTTGACCCGCTCTGTAATGCCATCAAGTCCCTAAACTCCACTGACACTGAATGGAACCGTCTTGCATCATCTCAAAAGCACCAACACCACATAAAGATAGAACAATTTTTTTCTTAAATTCTCAGCGGTTTTACTCTTTCTGCCCAGTACCCGTATGTAAAATGTTGTTTCCTTCATCCTGGGACCCAATGCCCATTAAAGAGTGATGAAACAGAATGTAACTGCTCATCTCTACACAAACATGACAGGCTACACAACCGACATGCTGCTCCCACAGACAGTTTCAGCGTAATTTGACAGAAGCTAGTACGCAGCTCCTCTGCAAATGTCCTCGCATTCAGCGCGACCATTGCAAATTTACGGGCACCTACAGGAGGAAATCTTCACTTTTACAGCGGGGATCACACAAGGGAAATCCTAATTTGACTCTAGTTTGAAGTGTTAAGTGCCACTAGAGGGCAACAAAGACCAATCAACTATCTGAGAGTGAAGAACCAAACATTCATGCAGAGGCAACGTAACCTGGTCGTCCCTCTGCAAGTTTACTTATGTTGATTTTATTCGGTCTGAGTCTAATAAACCTGACAATGCTAATTATGTTCGATGTGATATCCCTCGCTTGTGTAGCTGTGTTTTTAAAAGTGATTTTAAAACACCAAGCACACTCAACTAATATATCTCATAAACACACATCCACACTTGACAGTATTTTTATGAGTTATATCCCATGAGAGACGATATCAACACTGTTTCTCAAAAGATAAATCAGCTGTCAGATGAGCAAGACACAGTGGAGATATTTGCTGCAATCACAGATTGTTTCTTTCACATGTCCACTTCACACTCAACAAGATTAATACCTTTAATAAAAGCCAGGTAACACAATGCAGCACTGTTCCAGGATATTCCAGTGTGAAAAATAGGAGTCAGAGCATTATTAAACAATGCACAAACATCAATAACAAAATAAACATGTTTCTTCATCTTGATCTTGTTGCATGATCTGCTGAGCTTACATGTCATTTCCCCAATGCATTTAAAATGTTGACCATTTCCCTTTGCTCAAGTGCAGATTCATTCATATCTAAATCCTGTAGCAGCTCTACATTATGTGATCTTTGGCACAGTAAAAAAAAGGAAAATGGACATTTTTAATGTGATTGTTTAAGTGTTGCTCTAAGTGCTGGTTTTATTCATCATAAAAAGTTGTGTAAAAGTTGTGTAAAGTCAAATCCTACCATACATCATTCAGTCGTAACCTAACTATGATCGCAGGAAGGTTTGTGTTAGTGATTTATTTCTTCGTGTGGAGAAAGATATCATCGGGATATGTTCAATCTGGCTCTCTTGTTTTAAATATCTACAGTAGTACATTTTAATGCCAGCAGAGGTGTTCCTTTAGGACACTCTAGGAACACAAATCCTCATTTTTTTTCAGCCCTGAACCCAAATGAACCCAAATGACACATGATTTCATCTTACCCTGGTACACAGGTTCATGAGTACAGTACTTTTGTTATGCAGCTATTCAGCAAAAGTGAGCTCTGATTTTTAGGCTCTGACCCAACTCTGGGTGCTAAATTTCCAGCCCTCCGTTTCCTGAACCAGGACTGGAATGTTGTACGACAAGCGTCAGAAGTCGACCTGCTTGTCCGTTCTGTCCATTCTCATTCAGTTTTCTCAGGAGGAACTACTTCCATCAGCAGCTGGAGATATATAGTAATGGGCCCTACAGGGGAATGGAGGTCAAAGGTCAATAGACACTTATCAAGTGGGTTCACCATGGGGTCAGCACAGCATGACAATGTATTTCATTCATTTGTTTTCTGCCTTTTCAGGCACATTATTCCCCATTTCAATTTGTACTGATGGTCAACGGCCAATAGAAATATTAAGTATCTTGAATTTTGCGAGAAGCTCAGCCCCTGAATTTCAGTAAAAATGAAAAGTAAACTTACGCATGAGTTTGCGTGCCCAGCTGACCTTCCAGTGGACAAAAGGGTAGTAGAGGAGAAGACTGCTGAGGATGAAGATGGTACAGTAGAGGTACTCCAGCTCTGGCTTATCAATGATGGGGGCCAGGACTAAGTAGCAGGACACCAGCACCATTAGGCCTGCTACGACAATCGGCACCTTAAAGTAGTCACACAGTTACACAGGGGCAAATGTTTAGTCGTTACTTGTACTTCTGCTCTGTGATATAGAATATCAGTGACATTTCATTTAGAAAGTATCCAAGATTATTGTCTGATAGTTGCAGGGTTATATGGAGGTATACTGTATTTCTGTATATACAAAAAATCTTGATGTAAACTTAACACTATGAACTTAGTTTTTTTTTTTTTAAAGTGACTAAAAACAGACACACACCTGATTTGCAGCTATTTTAGAGACCTAGCCTATTATTCGGGGGGAAGGTAGCTTCCAATGGGCACTAACACAATTTTCTGAAGCTGTAAACACGTAAAGTGTGAGCTTGTACAGATCCAGATTCAGCAGCCAATTAAAGTGTAAGCAAAAAACAAGTCCAAAAATCATGTTTTTAATTACTACTGTATACTGTCACTGTGTCCATCTCCAAATTTTGCATTTATTGTGGCTGCTATTAAACACTGTTGACTAAGTTACATCTGTCCAGCTGAAAAATGCCAGTGTTGTCTCGATTCATCACTTTAGTAAATGATATATACACTCTCTCTTTAGCAGTCAGTTAATGATGCTTACTCAACATTCCATCAGCAATGAACTGAGACAATTTCAGAAACTACGCTACATGTTCTGTGATTTTTGTTGATGTGGGCAAAGATTGCAGTTTCAAGTTAAAACACTGAATAACTTGAGCAAAAACGGCTACTGGGATCAAACTACATACAAGAGGAGTATCCTCCAAAAAGAAGACCAAACATAAAGCCTCACCTTCACTGGTCTATGGAGTTCCTTCCTTGTGAAACGCATGACTATGACGGCCAGTGCTGTCAGACCGTAAAACGCCCACTGAGCAAAGCTGAAGTAGTTAATGAGCGTGTTTATGTCTGCTGGGATAGTGTAGAAAATAGCCAAAATACCCTAAAACATAAAACAATAAGAGAAACCAAACAGTGAGAAATTGAGAAAGAAAAAGAGATTTAAAATTATGTTTACTGCAAAGGAAACAACACAGGGGATATTTTATAAATCCAAACTTATCTAAGTAGCTTTTAAGAGCAACAAACCTTACTCAACAGAGTTAATGACCATGCAAAACATTTAACATTAAATAAGTCAGATGGTAAAACTAAACTGAAAAATATATGTATATCGACTTATTATTAAATATGCAGGACTCACATTGAATATGAGAGCAGGCGATGGGGTGTAGTGCTTTAGACTAATATAGGATAGGATTTTCACCATGTGACCCTCTCTACCAGATACATAGGCCAGTCTGTGGAGAAGAGAAAGATAGAAATTTGTTTTGTGATGTTGAGTATTCTTGTTGCACTGTACTTTCTCGTGTTTTTTTCTATTTGTACCTCTTTCCTCATGTCCTTCAAGTTTTTCCACCTCTAACACTAATATTCTAATAGTAATTACTATTCTCACCTTCACGCTTTGTTTATTCGTGCTTCCTTTCTCATACACACAAAGATACACACCGCATAGTTTTACACATAAAAAAATGTATTCTTTAGCATCTGTATTTTATTTATAATGTGACGGTTGTCTCCTTTACCTGCCAGCAGTGAAGCAGCTTCCATTGGCAGAACCAAATGTGGAGAAGACAACGAAGAGAGGGACGATCCAAGACAGAGGGTAAAGGACTCTGTCTCCAAAAGTCTAAGGAAACACAAAAAAATACTATAGAAAAGACAAGGGAGCAGAGTAAATGAATAGCTGAGATGCTCAATCTAAAATTCTCTGGAATAAACGATGCCTTTACAAATGTGTGAAACAATGACTGGGTCCTGTCAGGGCTGTTCTCGTTAATGTCTATCAGTATTTCATTTAACACCACACCGACAAGTCATTTCAAACTAATTAGCTATCCATGGCTCTCAACACTCTCTACAACCAGGGCAGCCTTCTATGCTCCTTACCACGGCAACAGCTGGAGACAACAGCAGTTCAGTGGAGGTCATAACAGAGAAGTAAGCAACATTGACCAGCACATAGCACAGAGAAACCAACGGGATCGCAATGAGGATGGCCAGTGGCAAGTTCCTGAGAGTGATGGACAAAAAATGTATTTAAGAGGGAACCATGTTTTAAATTTTGCCAATTTTAACAGGATATACGTTCTGCCCACTTATATGCTTGCCCTGACTTTGTACACTGACCATCACATAACTGCAATTTTAAAAAAACGTATTTTTGATTAAGTTCAGACTTGAATTGTAGAGAGACCCCTTAAAATCTACCACCTAAAAACGGCAGCTCTTTAATGGTGAGTTTTAGTTTGCCTTACCTGAAAGGGTCTTTCAGCTCCTCTGTGATAAAATTCAGTTGATTCCTGGGAAAACAGCGAAGTGAAAAAACACGGAACATATGTGTCTACTATGGAGGTAGCATGCTGCTATTAAAGGCCAAGCTAAATTGTGATGAAAGAATAAATATCTACAACCGTCGGATTTGGAGAAAGGGGAAGAGGCAAGAAAGGAGTTGAAATGCAGGATCATGTGTTGTTGTATTGTTGTCTACCTTGTGGAAAGCCAAAAAGGGTGCCACTGCCACATGAGAAAAAGCATAAAGCCAGATGCTGAGCAGGGCCATAGTGCTCCTTATATCAAGTCAGTACAGCAGGAAAAGGCACTTCAGTGCCTTACTTTATAGAGGAGCGGGGTCAATCCAATGCATCATGTTAAAGGGCAAAATGAAGTAAAGTATAACTGTTACCATCCATCATAAGCCCAAAGCCCGTTATAAAATGCAAGTCCGATTGCTCCAACGGACGCTGATCTGCCATCGAATGCGTGTGAAAAATTCTCGGTGTTTCCTGGACAGGAGCACACAACAATACGTAAGTAAATTATTATTATTTGACGTCTCATTAAAGGAGACAAATGTTAGAAGCAGAGCTGTACATCAAAAACACTGATAGGACGAGAAAACCCACCTTGAACCAAGAAGACAATGCCAGCGCCCACTATGACAAGAATAATGAAAAGTTTGGCTAGAGTGAAGAAGTTCTGCACATAGCTGGCCAGCCTGACACTCAGACAGTTGATGGAGACGATTAACACTGAGATGAAAAACGAAAGACACGTGAAATGAATGGCAGCTCTCAAAGGAGAATCGTTATTTATAACAACTTTATTACTTTTAAAATTCTTGTTTAATCAGAAATAGTTCTGTTAATAATTAAAAACTGAATGTTTTTGATGATTAACAGAGGCTTGTTGAGTTTCTGATCAAACACACACACACACACAGATGAAAAGGAAAGACTTGACTTGCAAGTCCAGTTTTAATGCCAGATACATGATCAGCGACATCTACAGTGATATCTTTTGTATGTGCAGTTTACTGCTTTTACCCGTTAACTCCCAAGGTTTAAAGTAAACTTACATATAGCTGCTACTGACAGACACTTGGTAACAACAAAAGGAGGAGTGCAGCCAGGGTAGAAAGGGGTGGAGGCATATTCTGCAAAGCTCAGTGTGATGATGGCGAATGCGGAGGGCTTCAACACCATGACAGTAGTCCAGGAGTAAAGATAGGCTACAAGGGAGCCAAAAGCCTCCTTTAAATATGAATACTCTCCCCCTGATTTGGTGATCATGGTGCCAAGCTCAGCATAGCACAGCGCTCCTGTGTAGACAGACATACAAACATGTAAAGAGAGACAGAGAGAAGAGGAGTGATGTAAAACAAACTAATAGCGGGGATTTTCATCATTTCTTCTGGTGGGAGGCTCGAGGAAAGTTTAAGGCTTTCACCTACCAAGAAACATTTGGTTTAAGCAAACTCTCTGCCGAACACCCTAAAAGTCAAAGCCAGCCATGTTTAAATTTTAAATCTGTGTTAAGAACATTATCCCCACGCATCATAATGCAACCCTGATGACAGACGGTAGACTATAAGACTTGTATTTAGAGCTTATTTGAAAATATAATGATCTATAACTAATTTCATGTTTAGTTGTTATTAGTTAGTTGTTGTTATGGAAAAGGAAATGCATTTGTTCAGTAGACTTTCAAAAAAAAAACACTATAAATGCATCAATTTTGTAGAGGAGACATTTTCTTGTTTCTTAAAATGATATCAGATCCCCTGTGATTTTTTTTTTACAAGAGGTTGTCAGGTAAGCTTGGCAAAGCTATAGTGACCTGAGAGCTACGGTGAAATTCCACCCAGCTTACTTGACATCAAGTTTGATAGGTAACTTAGTGCAAGGACAAACCTTGTTAATGAAGAATGGGATGCTGTTTTTCCAAACTCGTAAACGAACCCTTTATGCTGCAGACAAACTTAAACATTTACCATTTTCAAGTGAAGGGCAAAGTCCCACATATCTATATTCTGAGAAATTTAAGACACTAACCCAGAATTTTTTCACAAAGCTCCTAAAATACCGGCTTTGCTATGTGGAAATCTTGGCATCTTACCCTTTCATAAAACTCTCTCAACAGCATGACTAATACATCTGCTGTTGATAAATACACACACAAACACATCGACTGAACAGTTCGACAGTTATTGACTTTACAGCAGCAATCACACTCTCCTGACGAAGCCATTCACTGTGTAGTTGACAGGTTCATGTGTCAGTTTCTCGGCACGTACTTGTAGTGGCATAATTCTGTCCACTGTGGCTCTTCAGTCAAAGCACCACAAGGACGACTTACAGCATGTCTACAAGGACAGAGAGCACTGGAAAACAAGAACTAGCTGATTGGCCTGACAGACATTTTTAGCTAGTTTCAAATGTTCACCCTAGAGGAGGCGGCTATACATATACTGTATATGCAAGTAAGTTAGAATTAGAATCAAGGTTTACTTATAAATACTTTTTTAATAATTGAATTTGTTTTTTGCTTTAGAGTCAAGTAATTTATCCCATAAAAGCAATATCTTACACAGCAATCTCATCTCTTTGTCTGGGTCTTTTATAGTCATGTGTTCATGCTGCTCCCTGCTACTGGGAAACACCAAGCACTAAATTCTTCTAGTCCTACCCAACTTGGGGTTCCTTCAGCAAAGGTGTTTTGTTTTTTTTTTGCTTTATCATTTACATACAGGAGGGGAAAAGAATATTAGACACCTAATGCAACATCACCACTCTGATGCTGAATAAAGTGGTGTATCAGTTTTGAATGCCGTTCTCACCCAGCGTGGCTAACACGCCACAGGCAGCCCAGATGAGGAGGCAGGGTCCCACAGCTCCGGAGTACAGCAGAACAGCCTTTGGAGAAATGAAGATGCCCGAGCCGATCATAGTCCCCACAATCAGACAGACGCCACTCAGCAGCCCAACCTGACCAAACACACATAGAACAAAAGGGAAATATGTTATTTAAATGCTCTCATTTGAACTGTCTTCAGTGCAATTCAGCCAGAGACTGTTTGGGAGAAACTTTCATCTTCGCATGTTCTACGCTGTCAGATGTCAATAAGTTTTCAAACATTCTGGGATTTACGTCGTGATGAAGTATCATACTCATCTGCTTTTACTTCATCTGGTGGAGGAAAAACCAAAGCTAATGGGCGAGTGAATATCAGACTTACATTCACATCAGTTCACTGAAACTTAACTCGCCATGTGGACAGAAGCATGACGTAGATTGGAGGCTCATGTTGTCTGCTGATGGATTGTAAGCAGACAATGTTGTAAACACTTCAGCCATAAGCACCTGATGGGGCAATAGTGTCTTAGGGCTGTGTTTGTGTTGGGGTTTGTCTGTTTTTTGTTAAAGTTTCACTGAGGTATAGATTTTATTGGGTGTGAAGTATGATGTAGGCCACTGTAGGCCGCAGCAAGCATCTTTTTTTTTTTTTTACTCTAAAAATCCACTTGTCCAGCACCAAACGGCGTGAAGGCAAAATTAGCAACTAGCTGCTGAACATAGTAAAGCATCTAGCACCTCAGAAGAGAAAAATTGAGAAAGAAGGATAGAGAATATTAAATGTGAATGCTAGATTTGTAGGTGTGTAACTTTGCTAAACTTATTATTTCATCAATTTAGAAGGTGATAATTTGGCAGTGTTGTGTTACAGCTTTTTTCCCAAAGTGAACACAAAATAATTTAAAAAATCCGTAATTTCAGGTTTAATGAGTAACCTCTGCTTGAAATTTTTAAGTTAAAGTGTTTTCAGAGATAATTCCTCAGGTTTGTTGATCATTTTTAAACAATATACATGTCTAAATATGCCTAAACATTTTTAATTTAATCATACAATTACTGCTGTTTTGTTTACTTTACAGCCTCACTAGCTGTGTGGCTCTAGGGATGGCGATGTTTGAAGGTTGGTCTAATAATTTGGACTAGGTTGTAATGGCTCAACAACTATTGGATGGATTGCCATGAAAATGTGCAAAGACATCCATTGTCCCAAGGGCATTAATCCTAATAGCTTTGGTGATCACCTAACTTTTCCTCTAGGTGAACATTTGACTTTGTCCAATACTTTGGTTTATGACAAAATGCTTGCAAAACTGATGGCATCAGCAATGCTTTCTTTTTATTGCTACTTAGCAAATGTTAGGACACTAACACACTAAACTAAGCTCGGGAACATGTTAAGCGTTATACCTGCTAAGCATCAGAATCTTAACATGGTCATTGTGGGCATGTTAGCATGGTATTGTTTGTATTTAGCTCAAAGCATCGCTGGGCATAAATATGGTCTCACAGGGATTGTAGCTTGGCTGTAGACTATTAGTCATGTTTTATCTAAGCACACAAAAAACTTAATGACCACTGCCCTGGGATTCTTGCTCATTTTTAACTGGAACGGATGCTTCCATTCCAAAGTCATGCCCCACGCATGCACGCGTCACAGATTTGATCATGATTGGCCTCCTTATCCATTTCAACTAACCAGATATGTTGACTTAAATACTTCTTTATTAGTGTGACGGGGGAAATTGGGTAGTGCTAATATAATTGTTCAGAAAAATTGACATTATACACCTATTTTATCCAGTGAAACCCTTTCGCTCCCCCAAATTCACCTTAGGGCTTAGGGAGATTAGGGGGCCTGGACAGCAGCACCGAGTGGATCACTGTGGACTTAATATGTAGAGATGGTTGTAGTGGTACTGCCTGGTACCCAGTCCCGGCTCCCAGTACTGTAAAAAGGTACGGACGGTGGGATCCTGCTGTGTGAACATCTAATGAGACAGGTTCTCAGGGACAGCCATACATGTAAAGGACAGGCAAACAGATACAGACACACACACACACAACAAACACACACACACACACACACACACACACACACACACACACACACACACACACACACACACACACTCACCTCTTTTTGAAGCACAGTGGCCTTCACAGGCTGCTTGTCTTCGGTGCGACGGTCCACACTGTGGTCATTGGAGCCATTCTGCGACTCCTTCATATTTCTGATGCTGTCGTCATCCATTTCTGTCTGCTAGTGGCCAAAAAAAAAAAAAAAAAGGCATGAATACATTTACAACCATTAGTTAAACTTTAACAAGACAACTTGCACTAGTCTATGTCTTGTATAGCTATTTTAGCTAATCTAATCTGTATCTGCATTGTCTTTTTCAAAGGTCATCACACAGTGTACAAGGTATGAGAAGGTTTCTAAATAAACACTGGGTGTTGCTACCAGCAGAACAATTTCAACTTATCTAGTTAAACAATGAGGCTAACACAAGCAAAACAACTCACTGAAAATCCACCCCAAAACAAATTTATTTACATTGTTAATCCTGTGATCTTACTGATTTTTATTCCTCTACAAGGCACTAATCCGGATCAACTGCCCAGATTCTGACTTCACAAAGTGTTTCTTTAGGTCTCTAGACAATGACTATTTCACTGTGGAACAGTGGTTCTGAGCAACAAATCTAGCCACGCCAAGTGATACCCTACAGCACTAAGTGTCAGTGGAACAGCTCAGGAGAGGGTTGACAGGTTTAGCCTTTTAGAGAGACTACGTCCACTGAAAAGCAGCTAAACTTCCTCATTCTGGTTTAGGGTGGATTTTCACTTTACTGTAAGAGGACCACCATAAATTCCAAGAAGCCAAGCTCTTTGTATGAACCGTTGTTTGTGTGGATATTTTAGGTCAAATTGCTCCAAGTTTTAGTCAGTACATGTACCAGAGGGCTATTTTTTGTAACTTGTGTGACATCTTGTTTTGTGATTTGTTTGAAAAAAAAAAAAAAGTCCTGTGGTAATTTAGTACAAGAAGACCTATATCAATACATAGATAGGTAGATAAACAGACGGACAGATAGATAGATAGAATTGTGCATGAGACAAACATCCTGGAAGACACTAGGAGAGTATGATTGTTAATGCTGTAACAAAAATTACAACATTCTGTCTTGTTCACTAAGTGTTAAAGACAGAATGTCTTGAATTTAATGAAAAGCTGAACTGTATTTGACAACTACGTTGTTAATGTGTTACCTGATACATGATAGTAAATCAATCAATCAATAAATATTTCAACAAATTTTTCACTTACATATGACTCGGACTAAAACCACCTCAGTGACGCTCCATGAACCTTGAATGTTTTTTTTGTTTTGTTTTGTTTTGTTTGGTTTTTTGTTTTGTTTTGTTTTTCAAACCCAGGTACGGTGATATGACCTCTCAAATGATACTGATCCCAGTTAAATGAAGGAGAGCACGAATGTCTGATGCAAATGAAAACCTGAGGCTTCCTGAGACTGAGCACACCCCCCTGGTGGGAGGTTCCCAGATCCGATTGGACCTCCTGGATAGCCCTGCAAGAAAATGGAGGTGGGTAAAGACAGGAAAGGAGAATGAAGCAAAGATATTTAACTTTCTGAGTTAATGACCTCTCAACAGAGTTCAGAGGGGGAGGTGTCCAGTTTACCCACTAGTAAAAGAAGAGGGAATTTGGGGCTGTTTTGAACAACAGTGCACTGATTTTATTTTACTATTTTTTTTTCTCACTTTATAGATAATATGCAGGCATAATGGCAAGTTACAGTAGAGTAAGAAAACAATTTTATACAGTAATGCCACCACAAATGATATCATTAGCTGTGTTTTGAGACAAATTTGTTCATTTGTAGTCCCGGTACAGTCCAGCAATCCCATGAAGATGCTCCTGGGACTCACAAATTTAAATATGACTGATCCAGTATGAGACATTTCATCAGATTTTTTTATTTTCTTTGTTTGTTTTTGGGTTTGTTTGTTTTTTTTACACAGTTTCAATTTTCAAAAGAAAACACTGAAACACCTCCCCCTCTCTCAGCTTATCTAGCCTGACTTTCCTCACAATGCCTCTTTGATACAGATATATGACACCCCTGCATGTGTGTGCATGCGCATTTGTGTGTGCTCATGTTTGTGTGTTACATTCCCTTTCCACTCTGTCCCTCCTTCTCCTCTTTTCTCCATCACGAGTCTGTCTCTGTCAGAGAATTTGCATTTTATGCTGTAATGTTTTTCTTTTTTCTGTTTATTTTCTGAGCAGAAATATTAAGCAGTGTCATATCAGATTTGATTATATATATGTCTCCGCTTCAGCATTGATTGTCTTGAAAAAGAAAACTTCTGCTGTGTTAATCCAGGTGTCAATCCTGTCTAAGCTTGTGTGTAAACTCCGGCTTAAGTTGCAGACTATTATAACCCTCGAAATGAGAAGGGGTCGAGCTAAATATGTGAAGAATTTGTCCATATGGTTGGGTGCAAAGAAGAAAGATGTACACTGTGCTTCAAATGTGAAGGTTTGTGGATTGTTTTCAACTGCATATATATGGCTTTTCAGCACAAACTGAAAGGTATGCTGTATGTCAGATTTAATTCCTTAACACTTAAAATCAGAGGTTGGAATACCTTCAGTAATTTAGCCTTTAAAAGTAAAATGTCTTATGAATGTGCAAAGTGTAGTATGAAATATCGTCAGTGATAAACAGAAATAAGTACAAGGTTTGCACAATACTTTAACATTATCATTGTTTTAATACTATTGTTGATATTATTATTATTATTATTATTATTATTATTATATTTACAATATTAAATAATGTAAAAGAAAATATAAGTTCAGCTGGATCAAAGTTTTTCTGTTTTTTTTCATTCCAACATCTTTACTAACAGTTACATTAGAATTCAGTTCCTTTGTTTATAATGACATCCTCAACAAAACAGGACATCCAATAGCTAAATGACATCAATCTGGTAGTTTCACTTTCTAACCCACTATTGATTTTTTGACACTGACTTCCTTTGGTGACAGAAGTTCCCTGAGGCACTTGCTGAAATACAAATGTTTTTATGAAGACTGTAAGAGAATTTGAACAGTTGCTGCAGACAGACAGCCTCGCCTGCTTTTGGTAATCTGCTAACACAAGAACACATTTTCATATGAACTCAATAACCCTGAGAACTAAAACTTTTGACCAATAACAGAGTGCAAGTTTCAGACTCATTCACTGGGGCTTAAGATCTGACTAAGTGCATTTACAGCAACAAATTCAGTCTTGTAAGACTGTGTGCTTCCAGTGCTGCATATTAACTAATTTAGAAAGAAACTATTCTCCCCAAAATAAGAAAATAATTTGTGAGAAAGGTAGAATCAGTCCTTGCCTGTATTTATTTACAGCACCGTGATATTTCAGTTTAACGGATTTGTAAACAGCTGCGACTCTGTACACTGTTTAAAAAAAGTAGTCTGATTCCTTTAACGCAGAGACAATTTGCCATCAATGAAATGTCAAACAGCCGTTAAGTCCCATAAGGCTGAACTCCCAGAAAACACAACTATTTAGAGTTTAAATGTTTAAACTTTTAATCAATTACAGCAACAGAGTTAGGAGTGATAATGTGTTAAGTAACAAAATACAAAGTATTCAAAGGACATCATGTTGAATTTTCCAAGATATATCAAGATGGTAAAAAAGAATACATTTTAGGTTCACACCAATGTAAAAATGCCTCTCAGGGGACTGTAGACCAATTATTAAATTAAAACAGCGTGGGGAGAAATAAATGATGCCTTTACAGAGTAGCACAAATATTCTATAAAATTTAAATGTATTTGTTGGTGAACAGTAATAGAAAATGGAACACAGTTTTTAATCAGATATACGGTTTATCAAACTTGTGCAAAATCGCAATGTATGATATTTCATTAAAATTACATATGTTTTAGAAGTAGGCTAAATTGCAATCAATCAATCAATCAATCAATAAATAAATAACGATAACCAAGTGTTCAAAAGTGTTATTGACCGATGTCAGCCACTTCTGCGTTAACTCAGTGGCTGTTGGGAGATCTGGGCTTCCTGATTCATCTAACATGTTATTATTATTATTGGATGCTGAGGAAAAATCCTAGAATGCACCAGTTCAATAAAAGACACAGTGAAAGAGAGGGAAGAAGTGAAGAAATTGTCCTTGTGGAGCACCTGTATCCCTGCATCGCTGCGGGTCATCCAGTCCTGCAGGGGGCGACAGTAGCTCCTGCTTGTGCCCAACTGCGTCACTTCCACCAAAACAGACGGGACGAGGGACTTGAACTTTCAGAGGCATGAAGTGAGAACTAACAAGACGCTGTGGGAGTCGTAGAATGAACGCCAGCCTGAAGCACTGGAGGGAGGCGGCCACGCTCATTTTAGCCGCCGGCCGCAGGCTCGGCGCGGACAGTTTACCGTCAGGGACGCCGCTGACGGCCGCTCCAGGTCCCCCGCTCGGCAGCAGCCACGGGCGGTCGCACCTGCCGCACAGCTCCTGCTTCGACTACGACGTTTTGATGCTAAAACGAAGCAGTAAAAGTGGGTTTATGCCCAATGCGTATGTGTTTCCCGGTGGCGTGGTGGACTCCTCGGACTTTTCGAGTGAGTGGCTGGACATTTTCAAATCTTTCCGGAGCTCTCCCGGTTTTGGCTTGAGAAGTGTCACGCAACCGCCGGAGACCAGACCGCCAGTCTTCGCCACAGACCGACTGAAACTGGGCTCTCCTATCCCGGGAGATGTCGCCTTCAGGATCTGCGCCCTGAGGGAGACGTTCGAGGAGACCGGTGTGCTGCTGGTTGTGTCTAAACCGGATGAGGAGAGCTTGTTGAAGAGCATAGAGGACAGGTGTGCCACGGCCCAAGCGCCGCACCGCGACGTAAACGAGCTGCACGGGAGTGAACTCACCAGGTGGAGGGCTCTGGTGAACCAAGACCCCTCGAACTTCCTCAGGATGTGCAGAGAGCTGGAGGTGTTGCCCAACATCTGGGCCTTACACGAATGGGCCAACTGGCTGACCCCCGCGGAACGATACGGCGCGACGAGATTTGACACCGCTTTCTTCGTCTGCTGCCTGCAGGAGACCCCACACAACACAGTCCAGGATGAAAGGGAAATAGTGGGCTTTCAGGTAACACTGGAAATCCAGTCCGTGTGTTTATTGAACACATCAGACGTTGACATAAGTGCTGTACAGAGATTTGTTTTAAGAATGCGTTTAAATTAGTAAAAATGGGGGGGGAAAAAGAAGTTACCACTACTGAAGTTCACGTAGTAAGCAAAGAGGACGGGTAAAGCTGGTGTTATTACCAATTCCAGAAGATGACTGAACATGTCCTTGAAATGAAAACCGATATGATCCTTTTCCCAAATTACTCAGTCTTGCTTCGTGATTGTGCGAGCATTTCCAACACATGGATGGGCGTGAAGCTGTCCTGTCCCCAATCATTCGCATAGATGGTAAGCGACTGCTTATGGGGGGGGTCATTGACTATGAAAGCAGAGGTGCAAGACTGTGTACACACCTTAAATAAATCACTAACAAGTCCCAGAGAGCATAGTGTTAAAAAGCTTCCAGTTATGGGGTTCAATATTTAGTTTCCTGCTGCTGAAATGGCAGCGTGAAGATAGACTATTTCTGAAGTTGTGACAGAATTTAAGCTATTAAAAATCTATTATCTCTGTTTTCATTGTGGGTCAGTTACACAAAAAAATTGTTTGTTCCTAACTACAACGGCTAATCAAGTTTATGGATACTATAGTATTCAGTGCCATTTGATGTACCAAACTAAAGGGGGGAAAACACACTTGCACAGCTGTTGAACACTACCTCTCTCTGTGTGATTCAGTGGTCCACACCCTCAGAGATCCTGCAGAGCTACCAGGCGCAGGAGTTGTGGATCGCCCCCCCACAGTTCTACGAGCTCAGCCGCATGTGCCGCCTCCCCTCGCTGAATGACCTCCACGACTTTGCCAGATGGCGTGCCACAGAGGGATGCGAGCGATGGCTGCCTGTTTATTTCTTGAAAGAGGAACACTACATAGTACTGCTTCCAGGTACTGATTGTCTGTTTTCACCTAATCTAATCCATCTGCTAAACTGATATTTCATGAGTTTATTATATGATGAAAGAGTGTGAGGTTGTGTTCTGAATATTAAAACTGTTAGGCTGTAGTTGTATGAGATGGTCACTCTGTTTATATGATCACAGCTTAGTCATTTGTCCATTTTCCATATCTTTGTCTGCTGTTTTCTTTTGCTCTCCTGGGCTCTCCACTCTTTCCAGGTGACAAACTTTACCAGTCAAACACTTCAGGAAAGACTCAGGTGGACACAAGCACAGACCCTCAGCCGGAGGATCCTCAGGGTGATACTGCACTGCACCGCATGGTGATCTTGAATCCATATTCTGCAAAGCTACAGATCACGATCACGCCCAAGTACAACCACCTGCATCCAGTTGTGGAGCCAGCCTTGTCCCGTGACTCAAGAAGTCAGCTTTGATTTGCCGTGACGCTCCTTGCCCCAATGCTTTTACCTCCAGGGGCTTCCTCACTTGTTTTTTTTTTCTGTATTTTTTTTCTAACAAATTTGTAATTGACGAATATGAGGTCATGTCAGATTTCATCTATATAGCCCAATATCACAAATCGCTAATTTGCCTCAGGGCGCTTTGCAAAGAAATGGAAGAAACCTCAGGAAGAGCATATGAACAAGGAGGCCTCACAGATAGACATGCAACAGATGTTGTGTGTACAAGATAAAACAAAACAGTAAATTTATAGTATGCACAATGTGAAGAAAATTATCTGAGAGGACATCGAGCAACTTCCAGGTGCCTCCAGCTGATAGGACCTGAGCCACACAACCTCCTCTCCACCACAAAGACTACACAAACACACAAGAGACAAAATCCAAGCACATCGCTTATGACTAGGAGAAGGAAACAAGCACACAGAAGAAGACAGAGAGACAAGGGGGAGGCTGGGACTCCTGGAGGACCAAGATCCAGATCCAGAACATCTGGAATGAGGCACCCGAAGCCAGGGGAGAGGGAGAGAGAGGTCCCAGGATGGCCAATGGTGCAGCTAAGACAGCTAGGGAGAGGGAGAGAGAGAGAAAGGCACTTAACCTTCTCAATTGGTTCACTTTTTGGCCTTGTTCCATTAATGCAGCTCAAATATGATGGTTAAATGTGACTTTGTGAGTTTATGGTGTCAGAGCCCCCCTCCCTGGCCCACTCGTGGTGAAATGTTAAGAATCCAGTTTTACATGGAGATAAACAGCTTTCTGGCCAGACTGCCTTTACATTTTAGTTTGCTAGACACAATAAAGAAAATAATTATGTAACCTTTTTATTTCGACCAAATTTAGCTTGTAACTATGGTAACAGACTGACTACCAAATATATCAAAGGGATTTAGAGACAACACCTGCAGGTAATCCATGATTGTGTGTGTGTGTGTGTGTGTGTGTGTGTGTGTGTGTGTGTGTGTGTGTGTGTGTGTGTGTGTGTGTGTGTGTGTGTGTGTGTGTGTGTGTGTGTGTGTGTGTGTGTGTGTGTGTGTGTGTGTGTGTGTGTGTGTGTGTGTGTGTGTGTGTGTGTGTGTTAGTTTTGTTAGTTACGGTGGTCCCTCTCAGTAGGAGGCTATGTGTCTGGTGAAAGCTCTACTGGGCTTCCACCCTTTCTCCTTTGGGTGTCTTCCCTGCTCACAGCAGTGTCCATGGCAAATTAATTTGATCTTTTTTGCTGATGCTGTTTCAAACTGCCTTAAGTTGATTTGTGCTTCATCATCTTAAGATGGTTTGTGATTTACACGTGAAAGCACACAGCGAATGTGCTGAATAGAACATAAGTCTAAGTGCGTGATCGACAAATTTTCACATCTGTTATCACAAAGCATGCTGGTAACTGTGTAGATGCAATTGCAATGTTTACACATCATCATTCTGGTCACTGTAGTTCAGTATTGTTCATAATCAGGGTTCTGTTTTTCAGTGTCTGGGCCTTTGTCTGCTTTTTTTAAACAATCTAGGTGGCAATTTGTCAGTGTTAAAATTTAATTTATTTGTCTCTACAGATGATATGTTATTTTAAGGGCTGCTGAGATTAGCAAAATTAGCGGGAAGAGGCTGAATCCGAAAGAAAGTTGAATGAATGGCAAAAAAAAACAACCCAATAAATAATTATATGCACAGAGAGAGAGAGATTGAATCTTTTGATTTTTGGATTTGCCGGAGTCTCTACAACAGGAAAAGCATGCCCT
Source organism: Xiphias gladius (assembly GCF_016859285.1). NCBI lineage: Eukaryota > Metazoa > Chordata > Actinopteri > Istiophoriformes > Xiphiidae > Xiphias > Xiphias gladius. The sequence goes on from NC_053400.1 coordinate 13,861,184, forward strand.
TAGGTCACTCTGACCTGGTTGAAACATTTTCTCCTAAGACCATGGGGCGCACATTTTCTCTGTCAGCATGAGAAAACATGCTGAGGTTTTGTCCCCTGTCTGCTGCCCTCACACCACATCTCCTTCCTCCTCAGAGTGCTATCTCTGTGTGTGTAAGTGTGTAGGATGGTGGTTTCAGAAAGGGGGTGAGCTGAAATATCACTGCTCAATCTTCTGTGCTGTTTGCGGTGGAGAGTCCGTTGAGGGTTTCTATGGCAACCCACAGCCTTGGAAACCCACTATCTTGGTCCAGATGAGGTGATGATGCAGTGGTCTGTCTCTGCCAAGTGTGTATCTCGCCTTTCACTGAACCAGTCTGCTTCGTTTATTTGTTTCCAAGCGACAGAGTACAGCAGATAAATGGCTCTGTCCATGCATACGTTCAAATAAAACGCCTGCAAACAACTGTGGAGAAAGTAGATTTACTCACCTGTAAAGTGTAAATTTTTATATCTAATGAAGCATATACTGTAAAACTTTAATGCTGTGGCTATTCTGAGAACCACATTGCATAACGGAGATTGCAACTAAATCATTTCAGCACGGAGCATTAAAGAAGTACTTTTGCTTGAGCAAACGTGAGGGACAAATTTTTAAAGCACAGTATTTCAGGAGGCTTTATCTCGTCCACTATTTCAATCTTATGCCTTTCTTCCCCATGTTTAATTAATCACCTTTATATTTTTGGATCTCTGGATGACAACGCAAGTCTGTTGTGAATTTCAAGAGGTTCATGACTCACTGCAAGCAGAGCTTAGTGCCTCTGAAATGACGACAAGGATAAACAAGATGTCAGAGAGCCTACTGTGAATCAGGCGTGAGCATAGTATGCCACTGTTTTTCATGCATTAAAGCCCTGCCAAAAAATCCTCTCGGCACCGAGGCCTCAGTGCTTTTAGGAGCTGAGTTATCTTGTTACGATGATCTATTAATGTTTATCCACAGGTTTTGAACCTCGGGAGGCTGAGAAGAGACAGAGAGACAGGAATAAGAGATAAAATATAGTGGAAATGGAAAAAGGCATTTAGTTATACTGCTGAATAAACATTTAATGTCCCAAATGATTGCTATCTTAATGTGCAACTTGAATATTTCACACCAGTTTTTTTTTCTTAAATATAAGAAAAGAATCCATTATTCCCACAAGGAGTCAGGCCTCTGCTTCAAGGAGGAGCAGAGCTGTAATTAAATTTGATCCTGTGAGATTTCTACATACTTCCACAGCCTGCACCTAAGGCTGAACATTCTTTAAATGCCAGGGGTCTAATTAACATCTAACCTCCTCAAGAATGGAAGAGGTGATCATTAGAGTCAGTTTATAGCTCATTTGATGTGCAACTGTTGAGCCGCAAGTGAATACGAAATACTTTTCGTTGGAATTCACAGCGGAGCAGTAATTCAAAAAATGTATTTGTAAAATGACGATGACAAGTTGCTGATGTCTTCCAGCAACTGTGTTGTAGATCATAATAGAAATGGACTTGGTTATCCCGAGGTTGCTCAGATTTGCTGGCCTAACAGAGGAGAGAGACAGAATCCTTACAGATACCTTAGATACTTCATAGTAAGCAGTATCTCAGCATTGATCATGTGACACTTCTACTTACTAGTAGTTGTTAGTAGTATTGACAACCCCCTTTGCACGCTTTTGATGTACCGCCTATATCTTTCATATAAAGCATCCTCTCAGTTAGCATTTTAATTTAACTGCTGCCAAAGACCGTGTAAACAATTATGCCGTGTGGGTTTTTAATGCTTACAGGTATATATACCATAAACTATATGATTTACAATAAAATTAGACAATATAATAGTTTTATTTATACGACTGTGAATGAATCTTCCCAATTCTTGTTTTGAGGATTAAAATAGCCTACAAACTATTTTGTGACGTAAGACCCACATAGAGATTTGTTTCAAATAAATAATTAATACAATTTTGAGGAATAAATGAAACTTTGAACATCAACAATTATTTTGACTAATAATATTGTATGTCTGTTTGAGCTTTATCGTCCAAATGCTATGAGAAGAAGTTACAAAATATTCTCAAAATGGTCACTGGATGAAAGAAAGGTACGAGTGAAATAAAGTGAAATTAAGTCAGTCTAAAACAAAATGTACTTATCCGCCCACTGAAAGTGCATTTTGATTTTAACAAAACATTCCTAAACACCTCATAACGAAAGGGAAACATATGATCATCTGTCGCAAAGTGTTCTGTAATCTTATTTTTATGAAATCATAAATGGTTTGATAAGTTAAATACCAAGAGCAGTCACACTCATCCCTATACGTTTATATTTTTGTGCCCGAACTGTTCTGTATTAGTTTGTCTGGACCCATCTGTGTTCATGCATGGCCCAGGACAACTGCCCCATCCCCCAACCGCCACGTACAGTGACAGGCTTTGGCTTTGTTAACCTATGTACCATTCCAGAAATACCTTCAAAGACTCTTACAACTAAAACCATTAGGGAGTTAAAGTCTCTTTTCATTTTAAATCAAATTCTATTTTAACCCCAGGGTAGTTACGTCTAAGAGTATAATCCTCTACTTAAAACACCCTTGATCAGATGTGACATACTGTATGTATTTCTAGCTTTGAGGTCATTACAAACTGGGCTAAAGCCATTAGCTCTAACTAAAAAAAAATTCCAAAGCCTCACATAAATCAGAAAGCGTCATTCAGTTCTTTCATGTCATTATTTGTGCAAAAACTGCTTTGGCATTGTCTTGTGAAGCACCTGCAGAACTATTTCTCCAAAGTGCAAGCACGTTTTTCGAGTCTTTTTTCAAATTTTATTATAATAAATATACTTGATTGTATGAACATTATCTGACACAGCAGTAGACTGTATGTACAAACCCTCTATTCATACGTAGCAATGTATACATTCCACACTGCTTGCAAGAAAAACCCTGTAAAGGAACATGAATGGGCTTACAGTGAGGGAGTGCATTATTAAAAGAGCGTTGCCATCTCTTAGGTCCCAAGGCTTTCATGTAGCACACTGTGATTTTTGATGCAATGAAGTAAAATGCAGGCCTACTACAATCTGGCTATACAGAGTTTATCATGTATTAAGACTGTGCTAACAGGAGTGCAGAACAGTGCAGATTTGTTCACATCCAACCTGTGTGATGTGAAGAGCAAGGGTTAACTATAACACTGGCTCTATTAGTTTAAACATGACCCTACTTTTCTGACTAGACCCCCCCCCACACACACACACACACACACCTACCCACCCCCGTTTGAACACATTTGACTCTGCTGGAGTGAAATCGTAAATTTAAAGCACCAATCAGCAGGACATCAAGGGGAATACTTAACATTAGGCTACATTTGTGCTCGAGCTTCCCCACTAATCCACGTGGATTACGTTTTGTTTATATCATCCTGATGGCCAGACACTGTCACGTAATACACAACCAAAATGACAAAACCCCTTGGCCCCTCAAAATACTTTTTTGTGCATGGTCCACTCTCTGCGAGTGACACACTCTGGCTATGTTGTTCTACATTTTATCTAGTGCAACTCCGCAACGCCACCGAATACATTCACAAATCCGAGAAAGATTAAAAAAAAAAACAAAAAAAGAAAACTTGTCCGCGATTTTCCAGCCCCTCGAAGTCACAGAAAGCTCGGTCTCTCACATGCGGAGCTGCTGGCTCTTACCCACGGTGACGGTCCCGTGGGCAGCTTCGCAGGACGTTCATCAGGGTGGGCTGTTGGCTGTAGACAGTTCAGGACATATTGATGACCAAGTATCCTAGAACCAAAGCGACAGTAATGATGATAAAGAACACAACCACAGCGCAGATCGATGCAAAACCAGCATCCCTGTTGCCTCCACCGTCCTCTTCTTTGGGCTCCTCTTCGCAGATGGAGATGACACCCACGGAGGAATTCCCTACACTCATGTTGGACTTGAGCTCCGCGCCTGCCTCCTGCTTCGCCTCGACGGCCCACGGCGCCACCTGCACCTTCATCTCCATTTCCTCCATCATCTGGCTCACCTGGGTGATCTCGGACTGCAGGTCCCTGAGGTCGGCCGTGTCGATGTTGCTGTCCGCCTCGTACTTCATGTTCTGCACGCTCATCGCCCGCGCCGCCACGCTGGTGGTGCTGCCGGTCATCCCCGTCTGGATGAGGTGTCTCGTCGGCACCTTGAGGGGGAAGTCCTCCCCTATCTCCAGGGACCTTTTCATGTCCACCTCCAGGAGCTCCATACTGCTCGAGAAGAGCACCCATAGGCGCTCGTACTCGGCGCGGTCCTCTTTGCTGATGCTCTTGTCTTTGAGCAGAGAGGTCAGTTTAGTCCTGTTGGCCACGGCCAGCTCCTGAGCCTTTTTGCGGGTCCTCTTCAGCTCCTCTCGCAGGTTCTGCGAGTCCGAGGTGCTCCCCAGGGCGATGACCAGATGCCTGTAGCAGGCCGTCACTTTGTTCAAAGCGTCCAGCATTGTTTTGCACTCTTCTTTCCCCATGACTGGTTAAAAACAATCTATACCCCCGTCAGAATGATGAAATGCCAACCAAAAGAGGCTTCGGGAGAAATGGCGAGCTGTTGGTAACGCTGCTTTAGACGTCGTCCTTAGTTCAGTTTCCACGGGAGCACATCCCCAGCTCTGCAAATCCCCTCAACGCACTAGTCAGAGCAAACACCTCCCTATCCATGCTCCCTCCTGTCTGCAAGCAGGCACAGACAGCGGCTTAGAAATTAATGCGTCCGTAAATGGCTTTAGACGAGGCTACCTTTGCGCCTCACCACTCGAGATCAAACAGCGCCGGAGCACCTCTCCTGCAGGACTGATGCGCATGGGTGTGAAGCAATCCAGCCTCCCTCGCTTTTTTTTTTTTTTTTTCTTTTGTGAGATCGCGATCCAGGTTCAGCTACAGGTGTCAAAACATCCGCCCAACTGCCGCTGGTGTAGAGAAAACGATGCCTCTCTCGTCGGCGGCCTGAAATAAGTCTGTAAATGCTGATGTTGCGCGGCTTGGGGGAATGGAGATCTTTATTCAGAGTAAAAAAAAAAGAACAATAATAATGATAAGAGAGAGGGGGAGAAAGGCTTCAGAGGGTCCATTAACTGGGAGCCAAACTAGCCGTTGTGTTTTGCTCCCGTGTTAGTTTAGCTGTATGGGGAGCTGTCCACTTCAGCACCCAATCGGTGATGTTTAAATACCGGTAAGTGCTTCCTGCGGTCACATGGGCGCACAAAACAGAGCCATTCAGCGTCGGGGCAGAGAGGCAGGCAGGGACACGATGCAGCCCCGCTCCCATTGGTCCGGGCCCGCAGTAAAATGCATCCCGTTATTGGCTGCTCGGCCCCTCCGCGTGGGCAGGGCTGCGATGCCTATCAGCGGGGATGTCAAATCACAAAGCCCTGCCCCGTCTGCCGCTATCTGCCGTTTGTCATCAGGGTCCCTGCTCCTGGTGACAAACTGATGCTCGCGGCTCCGTTTAGGGAGACAAGTGAAGCAATGGCTGATGACTGACAGGATCTTAACAGAGAGTAGTAGTAGTAACAACTGTTTCAGTTCTCCCCTCATGTAATTGCCCTTTAATTTACTTGATGTTATTCGTGGTGTAGAAAAATGGATAGTAACCGTGTCAGATATGTGCATAAGTGACAGGTCCAATATTCATTTCCTCTCTCCTTTTTGCATAGTTGCGTGCCTTGCAGTCAATTAGACATACAACTGCCTGCACACAGTTTACAGCCAGGGAGGACGCCAGTTGTTGCTCACAGCACTGGTTGGATAATGTGTTGTTTACCTAGTTGACTCCTGCTGTGTTGAGAGGTGAGAGGCAGATGAGGTTGTGTGGTGTTTGCCTGGTTTGGTCTTTTTGAATTATTGAAGCGGATGGGGCCTAATGATCCAGAGACTGCAGCGTAGAGCTAAGGGACTGAGGTGCAGAGGATGCCCAAGGAACTGCTTGCCTGACATAAAATGGTATCTGCTCTGGCTTGGGGATTTATTTCTTTTATCCTATTGGTTCCTAGTTTGAAAAACAAGGTCTGTTTCACTCACTCACTGGAACGTCACGCATATCCCTCAGTTGTGTGCATTATTACCTTTGCACTGACATCTATAACTCCCCATTTCATTACATCAATTCATTCTTTATTTGTGTCTCTGCTCTACTCCATATATTTAAATTGCTGCCAACGATGACTGGGATGTCTGACTAATAACAAATATCTGGGCTGAGTCAGATGTTTTGTTAAGAATCTTGGCAAATGGATCTTCTTTCCTATGAATACGTTTCCATGGCAACCTCTCACCTCTTGGCAAGCGCTCTTCAGTTATTTCTCCACCAGGCATTCAATTACCGACAGTGGAGTAAATTATCAACGGTCATTGTCATTGTCTGTCGTGTTGTATTTAGTCTTACATCTTAGCTGTTGTCAACAGACAAATTCATGAAAGGCAGTTGGATTATTTGCAAGAACAATGTGAATGATTGGATGTGGCCTGAAGGCCTTTTGAGAGATAATTTCTTCTTCGTTTTATAGTGACTCTGTTTTGAAATCATGCGATTTTAATTTTATGGATCTGGCAAACTTTTTTTTTTTTTTTCAACAGAAATGAACCATTAATTTACTGAAGATCTTTGAATCTTACGTCGTGTGGTGTATTTCCTCCTAAAAAAAAATCTTCTTCAGTTAAATTTTACAAAGATAGAAGGTGCAGTGCAGCAAGTTGTTCCAATCCTGTATTAAAAATATGGAAAATCAGTCAAAGTCTGTGAGACAAACAAGATCCATGGCTTGTCGACAATTCCAAATTCGGGAAATTGCGTCTCTTTAATCTCAACTTTATCCATTTTACATGGAACTGCTGACGGTATAAAGGCAGAATTGGCTGCGTTGTCTGTCTGTCTGCGTTCCTGCAATAAGGCTGCTGATCAGACGGTCTGTTTGATTCAAGTGTTACGATGAGGCCCAAATGCTGGGGCACTATTGCTCTCAGAGTGAGCACATCATGGAAAACTGTTTTTTTTTTTTTTTTTTCTCTCTTGGTTTTCTGTGTACAGGAGGAGAGTAAAAAAAAAAAAGTGGGATTTCATCGGTGGGTAAAACCCCTGCTTTTCCTCAGTGCCCAAATACAAAACTTTTGAATATGCAAGACACTGAGAACATCAAATAAATTTAATTGCAAACAAAGCAGGATATATGATATTTTTTAAAACTGTAGTGCAGGGGTCAGTAGACCTGCTTCAGATAGTATTTCCACATATTATTTTGAATAGTTTTAAGACGGGTTAAGTCACACATGTGAGAGGTATAATACTGTAAATTGAAGATTGATGGGTGGACTTCTTGGATGGCAGGCTGTAGTAACATGGCATCATTATCAAACAGCAAACAGGGGCCAGTTTTGTCTGTTCATGACAGGCACCCAAACACTGAATTTGTTTCACAGTTTAAGTTGCAGAGCCCCCGGCTCACTGAGCAGAGCTGGCCTTCAACCATGCGGACAAAAATTGATTAAAAATACTTATTTTTTCGTAAAACGTAACCTATATTATAGTATATGATACCAAACACTGTCCTGAAATAAGATTATATGGGTGCTTGGCTGAGACACGTCATGACAACACCAAGAGCTTGGAATTAAAATTAAAGTTGAGTAAAAGCATCCCCAGGTTGAAGAGGTTAAGGTGAAGAGGAGACCAAAGGAGAGGAAAATAACTTGGTATGGGGGGTCAACAACCGATGCTATAAAATAATCTACAAACTCTATAATCCAGATTATCAGGTTCCGAAAGGTCCTGGGATTAGCAGTATAATGCCCACTAATGTATCTTCTAATGGAGGTTGTCGTCTCTCTCGCAGGCATTTTCATCATATGGAATCATTGGTTTTAAGCATGAAATGGAACTCGCTGGCACTCACTATATTTAGTGTGAGATAATGGTCAAAAGGGGAACGACGTAAAGATGTTTCCCGTCAAGGCTCAATAATGCCGGAAGCAAACACATTAGAAAACTGGTGAATAGCCTCTGTCAGCCTGCTTGATAATCCCAGTAAAAAGCTCCTGCACTGACTTCACTTTCCTCCAACATTCATGTATGATTTCTCGATAAGGCCCACACTACGTTTTGGGCTGGTGCCGTCACCATAAAGTTCTGCTACTATTAAATGTCTGAACAGAAATGTATCTGTTTCACAATATTGAATAAAAGGCATGTTGGATTTGTTCCACCTGTAAGACGGTCTCCAGTGGCAACCACCTATACGTTGTAGAAGAGCTATTCCTGTTTGTTCAGATGTTACATTAAGACACTGTATCATACTGGTTTTTTTATGTTTTTGTTTTGTTTGTTTTTTTGCATGCTTTAGCAAATTCCCCATAATTGTATACTGTATTCTTTTACTCCTGCCAACCATTACCCATTATTAATCTTGGATTTATTATTAATAAATCCAAGATTAATGGTCACTGATGGATTATACTCAGTAGTCAATCCTAGCATGCATGTATTATTGTGTGGAAAGAATGTGGCACCCGAAAGAAAACCCTCACAAACTCATGGGAGAACGTACAAACTCCTCTTTGAAAGCACCCATTCAGCCTGAATGAGGTCCGGGACCTTCTTGCAGTCAGCCAGTAGATACCGCAAGCCACTGAGCCACTGTGTGGTCCAAGTATCATCTCCTAAAATCATCACTCATTTGACTCCTCCAAGTTTGACATCTCACTTAGTGATGATGCCCACATCTGCTGATAAAGTATCCAGAACAGGATCAGCATTCTGTGTAGCCCTAATCGTACACGAACATGAAAAGCTGACTTGATGTCTTATTATTAACGTAGAAAAAAATCCCTTAAAAGCCAAAGATTACTTGGCTGGGCCTCAGATTTAGATTTGGAAGCACGTTACAGTTTGTTTTAAGTGGTTTGGGATGGCTGGCAGAGTGATGGGCGGATGAAGGAGGCCAGAGACAGAGGCTGTTTGTGGAGGTACGAGAAAGATTCAGTCAGTTACAAACAGACAGAGTACTGGAGACAGAGAGAGAGAGACAGAGAGTGAGGGACAATGAGAGAGGGAGATAGAGAGAGCGAGAGAGAACCAGAGAAACAGGAAGTCTGACTTTGTTGAATAATTGATGGACCTCATCCACTATGTGGCCTCTTACACGGCAGAGTATGCAGCAGTGGGTTGAACTTTAAGTCACGCCTCAACTCCACGAAGGTCCGGACTGAGGAGGATCTCCACTCAACCTTGACTTACACACACACACACACACACACACACACACACACACACAAAAACACACAATAATGCTCTCTTGATTCCCTATGAAAAGGAAAGCTAAATTTACCTTAAAAGCCCTTATATAAACTTTGTATTGATTGTGGAAAATGTGTTGCAGCACTCAGGAAGGGTGAGATTGTGTGTGTGGGATGTGTGTATGTGTGTTTGTGTTTGTTTGAGATGTAGTGAAAATTAGTCTACCAGGACCTCTGAAGCTCAGTACTTAACACATTATATCTTGTGTGTTTGATCGATTAAAAAAAACGAAAGTGTAACACCAATTCACCATTTTAAGAACAGTGTGTGAGTGTTTCGTGTCTCTGAGCATTTGCCAGGAAACCATTACAAAACAATGCTCTGCCTCGTAACTCCTTGTAAAACAGCAAATGCATGTATTGACACTTTTTTTGTATGGATTGGTTTTGGTTAATGTGTATAAGGTATAAGGTCATATAAGGTGTAAATGAGTGAGCTTTAGAGGTGCTGGTCTGCAGATTTAGTTAGCATTTGACATACTCCAGTTAGCCGTTGCCCACTATTTCCAGTCTTTGTGCTTGCTAAGCTAACTGGCTATTACCTGGAGCCTAAACAGACAGTGAAATAGGGAGTAAGCATATTTCTTAGTGCAGAATTTTTGCTTAAAACTACTTTCTCTTTCAGTCTGAGTGTTGGCATGGGCACGCCACTGAGGTAGAATAGTTATCTCATTAGATCACGGAACCCAGATTTCCTCAGCCAGGAGTCATAATGACAGGGCTAGCACTAAAGCATGAACATCATTTTTTAAACGTTGAGTGGGGTAAGCCTCTCTAGCATGCTGCAGTATACAGCAAGCTTTCCATGCTAAACTGAGATGAGCCAAAAGGATCGGTGGCCTCTGCTGGGTCAAGGCTTAGTCCTGATCCTGTCACAGTAAGGTAACCTGCGAAGATCCCACAGGAGGTTTGGCAAGAGTGAATATGTTTGGGTAATAATGTCAGCATAACAGTCTGAGATGTATGCCACTCACTTTGAATGTTGCAGGTTTGAATCAGCCTCCTCCCAGTCTCTAATAAAAATATGTTAAAACAAATACAGTCTGCCCAGCTTGTCATCGTGTGGCGTGTGCGTTTGAGGGAGGTACTTGTTCGTTGGTTCCTTTCACCGAAGCGTAATTGTAATCCCTTGTACCTGTACCTATCTTCACAAAATCGAACAGTGCAGTGAAAGGAGGAAACAACACATTGATCAAAAAGGTGTCCTCCGGCAGGCTCTCAAAATACATTCAACTTCGCCACAACAACATACTGTACACACTGCAAACAAACGTACAAAGAGAGCTGATGAGGGTCGAAGGTCTTAACCCCTGTCTCTTTTACTCTTGTAGTTTTAGAGAAGCCAACGGATTTCCCTTCTCGGAAAATCCCCACTAAAAGGCTTCTAGGTTGGATTTGTGTGGGTGAGGCAAAGGTGGATGCAGCAGAGATAAGCCTGTGCAAGGTTGGAGGCTGTGCCATCATGGTCCGGGCCTGCGTCGTTCTTGATGCCACGGTGGACAAGAGTCACAAAGGCAAAACTTCCGATACGTCTGCTCTGATTTTCTGTCAGCCCACCTTCTCTCAGTTATGTTTATGTGTCTAAAGGAGAATTTGAAAGCATGCATTTTTCTTGGATATTTAGAGCAAGGACAGATGGTTGTGCACAGTAACCCCAGTGAGGTCACTTGTGTGGACTATGCATTAGCAGAATTAGAACGTAAAAGGCACGGGGTCATGTGATGTTTGACGTCAATGCCACTGACAATTGCATACAGATTTATAAATACTAGATGCTGCAATACCGTTATAAATAGAGAGAAGAAGACATTTTCATCCACAATCGGAAGGCTTTTTTTTTTTTTTTTTTTTTTTTAAATAATCACGTTTAAACTGACATATTAATGGATTAACCTAAGGATGTTTGTTAGAAACAATCAGATGTCATTTAGGATATCTAATCAACAGATGTGCTAATTTAATGTAACCTTTTTAAAATTAGCTAAATCAAGGTCAAGATGCCATATAATACTGTACGTACATCCTATAACTGCATATACCAATCATAAATGTCTCCCAACTGCAACTATTCCCATTTCTTTTCTTCTTCCTCCTCTTTCTCTCTTTCTCTCTCTTTACCACAGATAAACTGATGCCAGGTAGCATCATTTAAATTAAAACGCCGGGGCAATTCTCTCTTTAAGAGTTAATGAAGACTTTTCTGTTTTCTCTCTCTCTCTCTCTCTTTTTTCCTCAAGATATTTCCCTCAAGTTGTAAGTCTCCACACTCTGATGTCTCTCAAAGCAGCTCAGGTCTGGTTGTGTGTCTTTGCCTACAATAATTTGGAGAGGAAAGATGTGCAAGCAGTGAAATTAGTAAATTTGCTGGGGGTTTTTTTAGGAATAGTTTGAAAGTTAGGGATATATGCCTATTCACTTCTTTTGCTGTGAGTTACAGGAGAAAATTAACAACACTGTCATACCTGTATAGCAACTACAAAGCTACAGCCAGCAGCTGGTTAGCGTAGCTTAGCACAAAGGGGGAAAAAAGCTTGGATGGCTCTGTCCGAAGATGACAAAATCTGGCTGCCAGCACCTCTTAAACTCACTAATTAACACACTGTATCAAGACTTCAGGAAGTCTCAAAAGTCTCCCAGCCAAGTAATAATCCCTCACATAACCAAAACACGAGACCGAGATCAATCTTCTCTCCCTAACTTTCGGCAAGAAAGCAAATAAACATATTTGCCAAAATTTTGAACTATGGCTTTAAGAAAACACAGGTGAATAGGTTCAATTTTATAACTTTACCTTAACAATGTCTTAACTGCTTGTGTTGTTCCTAAACATTACACAGCACATGGTTTTACACCATCTTTACATAAACAACTAATACATAAACACATAAAAAAATAAATAGATTTTTTTCTGTGTGACTATCCTAAATGAATCTGATACGAGTGTTACACAAAACACAATACAAAAGGTAGATCACAATACATCATGTCAAGATGAAGTGGTTTGCTGAGGTGTTGGTTTGTGAGGCCATGCTAATACATTCTTTAACATCCATAACATCTTAAACTTTCACTCTGATTTATTCGGGAAATTGCCAACAAGTGAGACTGCCCAGCTGTGGCTTTGCTCCCAAGCCCAATGAATATAAGGCAGGTTCCATCGGCAGACAGATTTCTCTGCTAACGTTGGTCTGGGGTTGAATTATCCTGTCATGAATTTTCCTTTGTGTTCATCTTTTTCGTGTTTTTCTTTCTCTCTCATTCTACAAATGTATTTTCCTCTCATCCCCGCTGATGTAAGCAAAGCCCTACATCTTCCTTCCCCCTTTTATTCCTGCACCAACACACACACACACACACACACACACACACACACACACACACACACACACACACACACACACACACACACACACACACACACACACACAGACAGACAGACAGACACACACACACACACACACACACACACACACACACACACATACACATACACATACACATACACATACACATACACACACACACACAAACACAGACAGACAGACACACACACACACTGACAAGGCATCCAGCTACAGTCACATCAAGTACTCACTCCAAACCAATCAGCTCTCCACTCCACTTTGCTTCACTTCATTTCACTCCAAAACCCAGCATGACGACAAAGGGTGGTGGGGGGGGACTGCGTCAAAATAATAATGCTCATGGGAACCCAGGGCCCCTAGCGGGAGATTTTATTGGTTACATGAGCACTTAGCATTCATTATTTAATCGGATACAAGGCTCCTGATTACATCAAGAGTTAAAATCAAATAACCCTGGTTGTCTAAGATGCTATTCGCAGTCTCTAATGCTTATTGTGGTTCATCCAAGTAGGAGCTGTTTAGGGGGACTAACATCAGACGGGGATGGCCTTAGGAGGATGCAGCAGACAGTTTACATGTTGCCACAGTGCTTGCTACTTTGGCAGCCAGTCAGATGCTCATCCAGCCATAATGGAGAGAGAGAGAGAAGTAGTTCTGGAAATGGAAAGAGCTTCAGTCCCCTGATTCAGCCTTTAAGCTGCTTTAGAGGATTGCTGGGTATTTTTTTCTCTACTGCCCTCTAAAACAGACAGCTGATATTGGCTCTGAACCGGAACAGGAGAGGGCAGAAACCCTGAGCTTTCACTGCGCAGCTGCAGACACAGGGCAGGGAAGGGCCAAGCTGCTTTGTCTTGGCTTTATAATCCACTCTTGGGAGACACGTGACAGCAGAGACTGCCGCCAGCAAAGTCCTGCTGCTCCCTGCTGGGGAGGTGACCACAAGAAACCCTGTTAAGCTCAAGCTAAATATTTCACTGAGCCAGACTATGTGTTTCTCCGGAGCTGCCAATCCCAAAAATACCTGATGTGACATCACTGACTGGAGAAGTGTAACGTGCTTGAAGGTTTTAGTCTCATAGAAAGTGGGACAGTAACAGCTTTCTGCCTGCTGAATTGATCACGGATGGATTTTGGTGAAGTTCAAGGTTATGGTTCTCCCTTAACGCAATAAAGTTACGATGATTTCAGAATGTTAAGGGAAAGTATTCAGTAATTCAAGGGCGCAAACCATTACAGAAAGTGTAGACTTGTGCCTGTTCAACTACACAGAATGTAGAACATATATCCATACACACATGCATACAGTTTATACAGTACATAGGCTACATGCATACATATACATACCTCCACACATACATGCATACCGTCATATATGCATACTCAGGAACATTTAACAGCTGCCCTTTTACAAACTCTTCTTTACACGTTAAAACTGTGGTCTTTCAATAAAGTGCAGCTGGTCAAAGTTTACTTGGGGAACGTCATGCACTGAATTGAGCAACAATAGCAACCGCGAGTGGAAAACTGAGATTATCGCAGTTTGCTGGATGTAATTCTGTGATAATCCAAGAGGTGGCGTTGTCTGACCAACTATTATTTTGTCCGGACATTCGCGAACGGGACCGGAGAAACCCGAAGCCGAACCCCGGAAGCTCCCTCGTTACTGGTCGCTGTCCGTTAGAGTGATGTGTTGCCGCCGCCGCCGCCGCTGCTACTGCTGCTTGCGGTACGGCTGCGTTGGAGCTGGGGTTTATCCTAAACAGGACATCACAATGTATTAAGAAGACGTCCCCAACAAATGAAATGAGGAATATTAAGGTATGTCGTTAAGCTGTCACTCGGGAGTCTCAGCTTTTCCCCACGTCGCTGGCATATAGTGTTAGCATGCCAGTCCTGTTAGCTCCCGTTAGTGGCTAGTTAGCAACCGAGATTTACCAGCCAGTCCGGTTACATGTGAAGTGTCAGGCTAGCAAGCTGCTGTTGCCCGGCGTGTGTGTGTGTTCAGTTTCAGTCACGACCTTTACTGTTATCGTTGCAGCAGGGAGGATAAAAATGGTTTGTTCTTTACAGCTTACTGTTGGGCAGGGATAGCTTCATTACTATGGGCATTTACACAGATGGCGGATGATAAATGAGAAGGTGGTGATTTATGGGCTCGTCGATGAGAGGGAGGGCTCTAATCTCGGTCACACCTCGCGAACTGATCTGTTGAGGCGCTTCCGTTTGTGGTTTGTCTGGGTGCACTGAAGGTTAGGCAGCGTGTAAACTATTTGATCTTCTGCCACTTAAAAAAAAATAAATAATAATAATAAACGTGAAAATATCAGTTACATTTCAGTGTAGTAAGCTAACACAGGCTGCGTGTTTCTGCTGTCACTAGCATCGACCACCGTGGTTATTTTGGCTTCAGAAAGGAGGAAGACAATCACAATAGTATTACAGAACAGTCCGGAGGTGGTCGATAGTGTTTGTCAGTATATCTCAGTAGTAGCTGCACGCCAGTGTTACTACTGTAGTTTGTTGGTTTGCATGGGGACCCCGGCTGCATTGAGGCGGTCAAAACACTCTTGACAGGACTGATTTACCACCTCAGAGTCGAGTCAGTAGAGAAAAATCCGTGATAACTATCGGCAGAATATACTTGCAGTGTCACCACATTGCTATGAATAGGCGGCATGATGGGTGTGTTTCCGAGGGGTAAAAAGGGAACTCTTGGACATCCTGGACACCACACAGTCTCAATTACACAGAGAGGAAGCAAGCATCAAACAAAATGTGGCAATCTGTGGTAACTGTTAAGTTAATACACTCAGTTTCCAGTTTATGTAGTATACCTGACCTCTGTAAAGACTAATGTAGTCTGATACGACATCCCTACAATACATCCTCCTTTCCTAAAGGTTATAATGTTCAGTTTATGTTGAATCTGTTTTAAAGAGTCGTTGGTTCAACTGTGGTTTGTGATGCTGTTAAACTGTATTGCAATTCATTGAGAGGCTTTTGTAATATTTTGTCTACACGCATTGATATAAACGGTTTCAACAATAGGTAAACATAACTGTCATGAACATAGCTGTATTAGACTGAATTAGTTTTTGTTATTTGTGCCTATTTAGACTGGCAATCGAGTTTTTGTGGGTTGATCCAAAGTTGTCGTGTCTTAACACATTTTGTTTTTGTTTTTTTTTCAGGTGGCACCCTAAATGCCAGTCTACATATGTATTTCATCCTCAGTGATGGTCCAGGGGGTATACATCAAAGTATGCTCTTGTGAAGAGGAAACCTATTAGGTATGTTGCATCTTGCCTTGCACATCTTTTGTTTTCACAGCGTTTTCAGTGTTTATCTCTTGTGCAAAAGCTGGAAGAGTGGCATTCCTCCTGTTTTCTTGGGAAGCTCTGAGTAGTAAGCAGGCTTAACAGCATGCTAACAGAGAGCATTTACTTGATAAGTCATTTGCAACCCAGTTGAATGTTTTTTTAATTTCTTGCCTGTAATTTTTTTTTTTCTTCAAAAAAAGATCTGCAACCTTGAACGCTAATGGATTGTTTACCCTTAAAATCACAAAAACAGGAATGAAAGGGCAAGAAGTCCCAAGCGGCCACCGGTCACCAGAAATGGAAAACAAACCTTTAAAATTAGATGGAAGAGGTTTTGAATAACTTGAGTGTGGACATAGCTTTTTTTAAGTAAATTAATTTAGGTTATGACCAATTCCTACCTCTCTCGTGGGACAAATGTTTCTTTGGGTTTGGAGCTGGATGAATCAGCCTTGTGATATTTGTTACAAAGGTTTCTATTTTGTTGTGGATGTTGTAAGTTGAATCTTTTTACAGAAAAGACCATAAAAATAACATGTCATACATTGAGTCTGTTTTTTAACATTGTCTGCCATTAGATTCTGACATTATTTATTAAGTTGTGTCAGTATCTCTACCAGGGGTGGTTTTATTTTTGGTTCTTACTCTTTTCAGGAAGAATGACATTATGTTGGCCATTAAGCTGTTTTGCAATTTGGAAATGTGACAGTGAAACATAAAATCAATTATTGATCGAAATACGTTTCTTTCAGGGGTGTTTCAGGTTTTCACTGTTGTTTCATCTTATTTTCTTTGACAGCTATTACATAGTGTTTGATGGCTCTGCAAGGGAGTGACCCAGCACAGTGATCTGAGCAAGATGACACTGAGGTGACTGCTGGTTGTGTTTTGTCAGAGAGAAGAGAAAAAGAGAGAAAAGGAGAGGGGTAGAGAGGGACCAGTGGCTCTTGTGTTGTGCCCTCTGACTGGGAAGGACAGACAGCTGGACAAGCAGCTGGTGGGGCTTTAATGGACCTTCCTTTCATTGAGCACAGAGAAATCAATATCTCATGAACTAGCCAGGAGTAATTTTCTGCCCTCCTAAGAACAATACAATCTTTTAATATTTTCTTCATTTTGTTTTTTAATTCTTTTTTTTCGCATGCCATCAAACTTTGGTGATGTGAAGTAAACAACACTGTTTACTTGGCACCCTTTGTCAGGTACACATAAAGCTTCTACAAATAGCAATGCACTTCTCAACGTCACATTTTTCTTCACATTACTACAGTAATTCTTACATTAGGATATTGTACTGGGACTAAAGTAAAAAATGCTTGCTAACATTTCCCAGCATTTCTCCTCAGCTTCTGTGGTTCCACTGGCATCAGCTTTGTGAATATCAAAATTCAATATAACTTCATTCTGACACATGTAAGACTACATGTGCTATTGTGCGTGTGTCATCAGTTATTTTCCCCTCAGCTCTAGTTGATTGTTACTGATTCAGCTTCTTGTGTCCAATATTTCCAAAATGACAAAAATTGAGGATGGTTTCTGTTTTTTCCTGTCATTGCAATATACTGCTCTGATTAATTACAGCGAAGTGAAAGTGTGAGGCAAGTCAATCAGTCACTATCATTTTCTGAGCTGACTGTTTCAAATCCTAATTCATCTTGTCTTTTGTGGTTAATATATTTACAGAAAGATGCTCTGAACTGTAGCCTTGGTCATTTTGATGTGTGAAACAGTCCTGTCAACTGAGACGGTGCTTTCCTCAAGCCTCGATCTTTGTGACTTCGAAAAACGTAATTTTTCTGTAAGGAAATTGAGCTGTGCTCGCATCATTCAATGATGCACACTGTCAAGTCATTAATTAAGCAGCTGTTTCTTTTGTTCACACACACACACTCTCACGCTCTGCTCACTAGCTGAAAAATTTCAGTGTTTCCTGTTTTTTAATGGTGTTTGATGGGGCATGTATGACAGCTGGTGCAGCCAGATCAAACATTCGGGGTCGGGAAAATATCAGGCTTTGTAGGGCCAATACAGATTCATTAAACATCAACCTTAATCCTGATCATTTTGAGACATCTTTTGTCTCGACATTATGCACAATGGAGAACAAACCCGTTACTGTTCTTCATAAGGATATTAACGCACATAACGTGTTTCATATATTAATAACAGACATAGTTAGTAGTAAGCAGTAGATAGTAGTAAACTGAAAATTGAAATATATCGTTAAAACCTTTTTGAAGTATCATGATGTGGCTGATCCACAGAATAGTACAATGACATTGATCCCCGTTGTCATTCTTTCAGGAGGACTGTGATTAAAGGCGCCCGCCCACAGAGGTGTTTACAATTACTCGGACTAATTAGGCCTCAAGTCAAGTGGATCTATGATGTAATTAAGTGGTTTCATCAAATGCTCTGTACTAACAAGAATGAGAAGAAGGGTAATACTTAAGTGAAAACGTGTGTGGTTGGACAATTGATGTCGAGGGGCTTTAATGTACAATTTGGCATTAAAAAATAATTATCATGGTCAAAAGCCAGACCTAAGACAATCATCTAATAGTCTTAGAAACTATTCAGAGTTTTAACTTTTATTTCACAGTGGCAAATTATTTTTGGTTGCACCGCAACAGCGGGGCCAGCCCTATAAACCCGAACGTCCATGACTGACTGATAAAGTTACACCATTGGTCAGCCGAATGCTGTGTGACTGAGTGATTACATTACACTATTGGTCGGCTGGATGAGTGTTACAGATTTCCCATTGGCCGTTGCTCTTCAAATGAATTGGCGCAAACAGTTTCTATTTCATCATCAGGGGGGTGTTTACAGGCAGTGTTCTCAACTTAGCGCCTTTGTTGCGAGGTTTACTTTTTTTTTTTCTTTTTTTGATTTCCCCACAACCGTTTAGTGAGTTTTCTTCACAAACGCACCTGGCGACAAATCTAGCAACCTTCTGAACAAACCTTTGCTACCTTGGTAAGTAGAGAGTCGCCAGTATTGCCGCGTGAGTGTGAGGTTGGGCTTTCTCTCCACAGGTACACCTCTCAATGCGTCTCTTCAGCTGACCAAACAACAGGTGACGCAGACGTTATTGAGCTCTTAACTTTCTCTCTGAGTGATCAATATGGCGGAAATAACAGCACAGCCTTGACTTTAACTTAAACGTGTGGTGATTTTGTCGGATGACATCGTGATTATAATATCAGGATTTTAGCTGAGCAGCAGCTTGGAAATGGCTTGGAAGTGACTGCTGGCTCACATGTAGTCTTAATAATCGTGTCAGTCACTATTTCAGACTTGTTCTGTTGTCTGGCAACAGAAACAGAAAAACATATAAACGGGAGCAATTTTAGTGGGAATTGGGCTGTATTAAATTACAATATATGTGAGCACAGAGAGTAAGAGAGAAAGAAACAGATAAATGGCGGTCTAGCCATATACTAGATTTTGACCTGGTCTTGTTTTATATGGAACACAATTGTAAAAAAGCACAGTGACAACAAATATAGATCATTGTAAGAGAAGCTTATAGTCTTTTTCATTGTCTTTTATCCCAGTTCCCACTGAAATACAGGGTTTGCCCCCCTCCCCTTTATAGCTTAAAAGGCAGGGGGGTGGAGGGACATAATATTCGGGGGGAAAAGTGGTACATTTATGAGAAAAAAATACTTGAATATTCTATGAGATTATAAAGTCATAAATTTGCAAAAAAAAACAACTTGGAAAAATAGTTTAGTTTTTTGTCAAGGAACCACATTGCTTCACTTTGCAAGGTTGGATCAATCTCGTCACACCACAGATGCTACTGCTTGCCATGTATAATGCCTGCAGTTGATGGCCTAATCAAATTATACTTTGCAATTGGATTGAGCAGTAAGGAAATAGTCTTCATTTTAGCCCAGAATCACCATATTATCATCAGCATTCGGACTGTGAAGAGACATTACTGTGAACTGGGTCTATTCAGAAGAAAACAACATACTGATGGCTTTTGTGTGTCAGTAACTACAATGCAATTAACAGATTTAAGGTTATCACAGGTTACATCTCTTGTGTGATGAGGTTGATCCAACCTTGCGAATTGAATTATTGTGGTTCAGGGCAAAGTCTTAAAGTCAGAAATTTAAGAGAAAAAACTCAGAAAAATAGTGTTTCTTTTTTTTTTCCCTAACCAACAATATCCTTTGCATCTGTCAATAGCATCAGTTCCTGATGCACAAAAGCTATCGCCTCATCCAAATCCGTATGTTGTTTTCTGCCCAATCCACAGCATTGTCCCTTCAGAGGTTGGATTTTTAACATTTTTTTTTGAAAGAATGTCTCTATTACTTTGAACCATTTCCCATGATGGATGCAAGCAGAAACAAACAGCAGTCTGTTGTTTAGAAAGCAGCCTGGTTTGCTAGTCAGCTAAAGACTGACAGCTTAACTCTGCACCACCCATCCCACTGGAAATGTCTCATTTGATTTAAATGCTTAGCAAAAGAAAGGAGTCATTTGCTTCACCCACTACTGACTACTAGAGTCTGCCGGAACACCACGTCAGCAAATGAAATGAGCACCTTTACCATACAACGTAGGCCAGTTCTGTATCTGAGTAATGACTAAACAATGTATGACTGATAAGGTGTCAAAGTGTATTAAACAGGACTCTTCAATGGAAGGTTGTTCAGACAGTCACAAGGGGGCACAGCACTTGCATAACAAGTTTCTAATGTCTTTCCCCTGTGAGATGAGGAGACTTCAAAAATCATACTGCTGTGTCAATGCAGTCTCTATTAAGCATCACCCATTTTCAGTTGAATATGTAGTACACCCCATACAGTT